>NC_056745.1:553838900-553996400 GCF_019279795.1 Protopterus annectens | reverse complement strand
GTTAGGGCATTCTGTACTGCTAACATTTCTTTTTGATTGATATGCAGATGCCTCTGATCTGTAGTCCATTTGCCCTGAATGCACCGCCCTGCCATGTGTGCTCCCCAGGCATAGTCCGATGCATCTGTTGTCATAGTTTGCCTGGCTGTGGGTAAGGTGAAAGGCTGACCCTTGTTGAGGTGACATGCCTGTGCCCACCATAGAAACTCCTGTTGAAGGCAGGGAATGAGTGGTATCATTGTTTCCAAGCTGTGGCTGTGCTGAGTCCATACACTTTTCAGGTACCATTGTAATTTCCTCATATGCAGTTTTGCAAATGGTATTAGTAGTATGCAAGATGCCATGAATCCCAAGGCCTGCAGAATTTTTCTTGCAGGGAGTTGGGTCTTTGTTGCCATTATTTTGAAATATTGAAACAGCTGTCGTTGCTTGTCTGGCTTGAGATAAGCCATCTAGGCCATTGTATTCAAGCTGGCACCCAGGAATATTATGTTTTGTGAGGGCACTAGTTTTTATTTCTTTTCGTTTACTGTGTACCCTAGGCAACTTAGAAGGTGTTTGACAAATGCCAGGTGCTTTAAAAGAATGTCCTTGCTTTCTGCTTGAATAAGGCAGTCGTCCAGGTATGGGTATATTTGAATTCCTCTTTGTCTGCGGTATGCAATTACTGGTGCCAGGCATTTTGTGAAGACCCTGGGCGCAGTAGATAAGCCAAAGGGCAGTACAGAGAATTGATAATGCTTTGAACCTGGAATGAAGCGGAGGTATCTTCTGCAATTTTGTCTGATAGGGACATGCAGGTATGCCTCCTTGAGGTCCAACGTGACTAGCCAAGCATTCTTGCCCAGCATGGGAAGAAGCTGCTGTAGTGTTAGCATCTTGAATTTTGGTACTTGCAGATAAGTGTTCAGAACTGAAAGATCCAGAATGGGTCTCCATGCTTTGTCCTTTCTTGGGACTAGGAAGAGTCTTGAGTAAAATCCTTGTCCTTGCTCCTGTATAGGTACCTGTTGAATGGCTCTCATGTCCATGAGAGCTGTAATTTGTTTTTGTGCCTCTGCCCATTGATTTGGTGGCAGGTTTGGCATTCCTTTGATCCTTGGTAAGGTATGAAAGTGGAATCTGTTTCCTTGAGAGACAATGTTTAGAACCCATTTGTCTTTTGTGATGATGTGCCAGTTGTCTGCAAAAAATGCTAGTTTTCCTCCCAAGGGAGTTGCCAGGAGGGATTTGCATGGTAGTTTGAGGATAGAGTCATTGTGTTTGTCTTCTGCTAGCTTGGGGCCTGTCTTCTCCTCCTCTCTGGGTAGCAGAACCCCATTGGCGAGGTTTGTAAGGGCCCTGTGACTGACCTCTGCCCCTTGGGCGTCTGTATTTGCCCCTCTGTGATTTGTCTGAAGCTGGAAAGGACCAGTTTTTTGTTGGCCAATTTCTGCTGAAACGAGGGGGTTGTACCTGCAAAAAATCCTTGACCGTTTGCATAGACTTTGCCTTATCCTCCATTTTCTTTAAAACCTCTTCTGCTTTGACACCAAATAATACATCCTGCTGTAAAGGTGCATCCAATAATTTTGCTTTAACATGATCAGGGAGGGTTTGTTCTTTTAAGAAAGCATGTCTACGTATGACAGAGCCAGTAACAGCTGCTCTATAAGAAGCTTCCAATGAATCAAATCTGCATTGTAAAGTATGTTTGCCCACTTGTTCAGCTGCATGCAACAGATCCTGCATTTCCTTGAATTCAGGCTGTTCTGAATGTGTGTTCATTTTTTGTTTTAACTGAAACATTAGGAATTGTTGATATTTCAACATGTGAAACTGGCAATTTAATGCTCTCATAGCCAGAGTAGCTAAGGTGTATATTTTCTTTCCCCATCTATCTAGGGCTCTGGAATCCCTTTCAGAGGGCACAGGATTTTTAGCCATAGAAGCTTTTGCTCCCTTAGGACGCTGGGAAATTGTTTCTGGGTCAGCTACAGGGCTTTTATAAAGGAATTTGTGTGAGTCAGGTACTCTGGAGTATCTGTCTGGTTTGGCTGGAGCAGGAGGAAGAGAGTCTGGATTTAAACTAGACTCCAAGTAAATATCATCCACAATATCTAGAACAGGATGGATAGCAAGAGGTCTGTGCTGGGGTAGTAAAAGGAACTCTCAGAGCCTTTTCTTAGAATCTGAGTAATCCTGGCCTTTCCAGTGGAAATGTTCCCACATGGTATGTAAAGTTTCCCCAAAGGAGTAGTCTTCAGGGGGAGATGCTGAGGGAATAGAGTCTTCAGCATCAGAATCTTCATAAGGTGGAAAAGTGTAATCCTGTTCCTCAGAAGAATCTGAGGAGAGAGAAACCTGGTCAGAGGATGCATAATCCTCCTCTTGTCTTGGTCTTTTATCAGGAGGGGGATGGGAACCCCTGACAAGGGTAATCAAATCTTCAGCCATCTTAAGCATCTGTTTCTTAGGCATGGGGCCTTGAACTGTAGACTGATGTACAGTTTTCTTTGGTTTTAAAGGAGTTTTAAGTTTAGCATAAGATTTAATGGTGAGTGTAGTCGGTCTTAAGGCACCTTCTGCAACCAAAGGTGTTTCCGTTGCACAGGTGTCTAGTTCTGCACCGGTGTCGGTAGATGGCTGCGTCGGCCTAGTAGACTCCGCAGCTGTCTGGGGTTCCAGTTCTGCGGTCATCAGGGGCTGCATAGGCACCACACTGAAAACCAGAGAACCGGCGGCAGGCCCAACTGAGGCCTCGGTGTCTGGCTTAATCCTAGGCTGCCTGTCCTTATCCTTGCGTTTTTTATGAATGGTGGTCGTCGGCTGCTCCGACACCATGATATAATTAAATTTCCTACCAAAGTAATGCCGTGCGAAGTCAAAACGGCATTTGGTAGTTCGTTTATTAAACCTAGCGCAAAACCAACATCCTGTGACGTCGTGGTCTGGGCCTAGGCAAGGAGTACAACAGGAATGGAAGTCCTTATGAGGTATTTGCTTCCCACAAGAAATGCAATTGTTAACTTTTTCTGACATCGGACTGAGGCAAGAAAATGTTCCCCAACGGGGTACTTAGCTTTATTGAAGACTTCGGACTGAAATTCAAATTGAAAATCTCAGGTGTCGGACGACCGGCACTTGCGAACTGCTTCTGCTTCGGGCACCGCGCGGCAAGAAAGACTGAAGAAAATGGCGTCGGATGCCTCTTATATACACCTGGCGCACTGACGTCAGGGAAGAAGCGACAGCAACTGACGCCGGACCAAGACTTTAGAATTCGGGCCAACTGCGAGACCGCCTGACGGCAGGATAACCCCAAGTGTGATGACTGCAGCAGGGTAACACGATGAACATCTGGACATCCGAACATCTGAGTCTCTGCAAAAATCTCTCAGGAATATAACTCTTGTTAGAAATGGAAGGCTTTGGATATTTTTGTTCAGCACCCCCTCCCCCTCTCTCTGTTAATGGATTCCATATTTTATTTGTTTATTTATTTTATTTTACATTTGATGACCGGGAAAGTCCGACTGGACACAGGTCCATTTTCAGTGGAGGCCCAGGGAGAAAAGCTCCATTTAAACAATTGCTAAACAGATACAATTGTAAGAAACAGACTTGCATTCTTAATACACACATATAAAATATCATCTAACATTGCAGCACAGGCTCATGTACAGCACATAGTTGTGTTTTTAAATGCAATGTTATCATATACTTTTTTTCCAGTGTCAGCCTTTGGAACAGCTTGTGTGTCTCTTCCTAATTTATTTCTTTTACTAACAATATGGATTTGGAGAGAAGAAAAAGTACTCCCTTTTACAGACCTTAAGCTTTTTTTCACATTCTATGAGTTTTATCTCCTTTTGACTTATATAGAATAGTGATCAGTTTTTACGTATCCAGCTTGCATGCTTTTTGCTGAAAACAGATATTCCATGCAAATTTCCAGAAGATGGAAGTCTTCATTTTCTGCTAAGCAAACACGTTTGAGATAGCATATCTTTTGCTGAAAAACTAGAAAAGTAAATCTTTCAAGTGGCATGGGTTCATGCACTCTGCTTTTCAGTGCTTTTGTTAAATACTGTCACGTGATATTAGGAGAATAGCAAGGTTAACACATAGCAATATATGAAAAGCAGCATTTCCAAATCTATTCAAAACATTGTGGCAATTGCACTATGTGTGCAATACACAGTGGCAGCAAATAATACCAAAACCCTTTACACAATGCTCAGTTGTTCTGCTGGTTAGTTTGTCAAAACATTTTGTTGCTCAGAACTGATAAATATAGCTTAGCTTTTGTTTTATAAAGGATTTTTTAAACAAGAAACATATTTAATAAATTATCACTTATGACACATGCAATCATACATTTATGTAAATAAAATCAAACGATATTAACATAGTCTTAGTTGCAAACATTATACATTTATGTAACTGAAAACAAATGATATTGAAATAATCTTAGTTGAAAGCATTATGCATCACAAACCATACTGACATAATTTTAGTTACAAAAATTATGCATCATTTACAATCTACCCAGTCATTGTCAGTCAAACATTACATAGCTCATTTAAATCCTGCCTTCTTTTAGGGTCTATATCAGAACATCAAAGTATTAAAACTTCGAATGTTCTGATATCAAACACTATTCAGCAAACGCTAAGAATAGTGAAGCTGAAGAACAGCAAATTCTTTCCTCAGGAAAGAATTTGGTTGGCCGTTTCTGTGGCTTTATTATTCTTAGCGCTGTGGTGGAAAGTTACGGGTTGGGTTCAGGTAAGTGTGCAACTGTTAGTACGTTAGGGTTAGGGGCGGGTTAAGTGGGTTAGGGTTAGGGCGCGGGTTAGGTGTGTGTGCGTTAGTGACAGACTTTAGGGTTAGGGGCAGTTTAAGTGAGTTAGGGTTAGGGCGCATGTTAGGTGAGTGTGCAATAGTATAAAACCAACAAAATATTGCTCGTAGACCCAAAGAATGAAACCACTGTGCACCACGAAAATCCAATTCGATACTTTAATGAATAATATATACACCAACTTTAAAACACTGTAGGTTAAGCGCTTTCATCTAGCTTGTAGACTTCATCAGAACAATTAATAATAAAATCCCCCTTGCTTATATACAAACTTCTTTGATTCAATTATTCAATCAAGTAGTATAAAACCATTTAAAGTGCCAGTGCTCCCTATATCGACTGATGCCATACAAGATATATATGTATATCAAACACACAACTCTCAATATCATAATACCATACAAAATATAATAACTTGTCTAATATTTCATATAACCACATTCCACATAATAATAAAATATTGATTTTTTAAAAAATGAGTAATAAATTAAAATTAAAAACATTTAAAAAGATCAATATTAACTTCTGTTGACATTTCATCTATTATTTTCCAATATTGGCTTTATGGAAATGGTGTCATTCAACCCTGGATGGACAGAAGCGTTTAATCTAATCTGCCATCTGGTCTCTTTTTCCCCCAATATATATTTGACACTCCCCCCTCTTGGATTCACTTTCACGCATTCAAGTATACCAAAATTGAATATGCTACATTTACTGTTCCCATCAAGATACCTCCATAATGCGTTCTTCGTATCATGCTTTTTAATTTTATAACAGTGCTCATAAATTTTATTTCGGAGACATCTGTCCATCTTTCCTACATAAAAACATGGACAGTTGCAACACTTGGCCATGTATACCACATGTTGGGTCCTACATTTCCCTTTAAGGACCCTCACAGTAGTATTATTAATATCTTCCAGAGTTATGGACGGACTTTTAATAATTAAATGACATTGATTACAGCTCCCACATTTTGTGGTATCTGTCATTTTTGACTTATTATAGTCTGCATTTTTCCTTTCCAATTCGGTTTTGAGATTAACTCCTGTTTTGGAAACAAATTGTGGTTTGAGTACCACTAATTTGAACACATCATTATTAGTTTTCAATATATTCCAATTTTTAGTTATTATTTTCTTTATATCCTGCGTTTCAGGGGCATATTGCAAAATACATGCATTCATATATCCATCTGATTCGTTTTCATTCTTAATTATGTTACCTCTCCCTATTTCCATATTACTATTCCCTAATATAAGTACATAAGAATCCAAATGACCCCCCTTTTCGGCCAATAATCTCTGGCAGTAAGTCAAAAACGTTCCCTTTTGGGAAGGTTATTGATAGCTGGTTAAAACCTATATATAAAAAATCAACTCACCTAATAATAGATTCCTGGGACTTTTTAGGGAGGCTTAACACTGAAGTAACTACAACAGATACATTTCTTGTAATTATAGATATAGTCGATCTATTTTCTAGTATACCCCAGGAGGAAGGGTTGTATAGGTTTAATAGCAGTATAGCTAAATATGGAGATTTAACATGGGAAAACACCTCTTTGATTTTGGAATTTATGGATATTGTGTTAAATCACAATTATATTCTATCTGAAGGAGAATATTATCAGCAAAACAAGAGGGTGGCGATGGTGGCAGCTTGTGCCCCCATTTTTGCTAATATGTTTCTGATTGATTGGGAGACTGGGTACATTCTTTCCACTGAATGGAGGAAGTATATTCCGTGTTATCTGAGATTTTTGGACGATATATTTATGATTTGGAGTGGGAACAGGGAAAATTTCCTTGAATTTATGGATTACTTGAACACTAGGTGTGATTATTTGAGGTTTACCTATAACATGGATAAAAAAGCCATCTCTTATCTTGATACTTATATAATTATAGATGAAGGAAGGTTTAAATCTAAAATCTATAGAAAAAGTACTTTCAGTAATACTTACTTAGAATTTAGTAGCTGTCATCCTATGAGCCAAAAAAGAAGTGTTATCAAGGGCCAATGTGTGAGGGCTGCTAGGATGACTTCGGACTATACTGACTTAGTTAAGGAATTAGACTACATAGGTAATATGTTCACATCTAGAGGGTATCCTGTGGTTATGATACAAGATATCAAAAATTATGTATTGAATGAATGGGGGAGAAAATTTAAACCCATATTAGGGAATAGTAATATGGAAATAGGGAGAGGTAACATAATTAAGAATGAAAACGAATCAGATGGATATATGAATGCATGTATTTTGCAATATGCCCCTGAAATGCAGGATATAAAGAAAATAATAACTAAAAATTGGAATATATTGAAAACTGATAATGATGTGTTCAAATTAGTGGGACTCAAACCAGAATTTGTTTCCAAAACAGGAGTTAATCTCAAAACCGAATTGGAAAGGAAAAATGCAGACTATAATAAGTCAAAAATGACAGGTACCACAAAATGTGGGAGCTGTAATCAATGTCATTTAATTATTAAAAGTCCGTCCATAACTCTGGAAGATATTAATAATACTACTGTGAGGTTCCTTAAAGGGAATTGTAGGACCCAACATGTGGTATACATGGCCAAGTGTTGCAACTGTCCATGTTTTTATGTAGGAAAGATGGACAGATGTCTCCGAAATAGAATTTATGAGCACTGTTATAAAATTAAAAAGCATGATACTAAGAACGCATTATGGAGGCATCTTGATGGGAACAGTAAATGTAGCATATTCAATTTTGGTATACTTGAATGCGTGAAAGTGAATCCAAGAGGGGGGAGTGTCAAATATATATATTATGGGAAAAAGAGACCAGATGGCAGATTAGATTAAACGCTTCTGTCCATCCAGGGTTGAATGACATCATTTCCATAAAGCCAATATTGGAAAATAATAGATGAAATGTCAACAGAAGTTAATATAGATCTTTTTAAATGTTTTTAATTTTAATTTATTTCTAATTTTTAAAAAAAAATCAATATTTTATTATTATGTGGAATGTGGTTATATGAAATATTAGACAAGTTATTATATTTTGTATGGTATTATGATATTGAGAGTTGTGTGTTTGATATACATATATATCTTGTATGGCATCAGTCGATATAGGGAGCACTGGCACTTTAAATGGTTTTATACTACTTGATTGAATAATTGAATCAAAGAAGTTTGTATATAAGCAAGGGGGATTTTATTATTAGTTGTTCTGATGAAGTCTACAAGCTAGATGAAAGTGCTTAACCTACAGTGTTTTAAAGTTGGTGTATATATTATTCATTAAAGTATTGAACTGGATTTTCGTGGTGCACAGTGGTTTCATTCTTTGGGTCTACAAGCAATATTTTGTTGGTTTTATATAGTGGAGTGTTCGGGACTTTTTTTTGCTTTTTTTGTGGTTGTATTATGGATTCTCTGGACGAGTTGCCATCGATTTTTTCCCCATGGAGAGATGACATTAACAAACTGCAGTCAGAGATGGCTATTTTGAAGGGTGAGCTCACTCGACTGATTGACTTGATTAGCCAGCCTGAAGCGAGTAATATCAAGGCACGTATGGTGATGTCACCAAGTAAGCCACGCAAATGTAGAACAACTGATTCTCTCCCTAACGGTCAGGGAGAAAGCGTGGGATACAAAGATTCAGCCTCTAATGGATCCAAAATTGTTGAGGGGATATTTCATCGGCATCCTAGTGAAAAATATGCGTCGGAGGTGGATTATAATATCTCGGGCGCTAAACCCAAGCGAGTGGCACCAAAAACAACTTACGCTATGGTTGGACCACCAAAGGAAACAGGTACTGTTTGTCATCCCAATGGGATGAGTAAGAATATTTCTCATCACAAAAAGTACGATTTAAATAGTTTTTTGGTCACCAATTTTGATTTTGATGGTGACAGAGCTCACAAAGGGAAGGGTAACGACGATGATAATAACCATTCGAATAACATGACATTGAAAGATTACATTAAGGACTTTGGAAAGAAATTAAAAATGTTAAAAGCTGTACAGTTAGACAATGTGTATTTGAAAAAGTGTTTAGATATGAATATAGTCCCTATAGGACTACGATTCTTCAAACACCCTATGGGGGTTGATATGGACGAGGATAATATGAATGAGTGTGGTAAAATGTTTGACAATTTTGGATTCACTTTTATGAAATTTATTGTTTCTTGTAACGATAAAAAAGTATGTGGCTTAATGTCTGAATTGGAGGAGTTGGAACAGATTATTACTACTGATTTATTATTTGGGGAATGTGAAATGTTTCTGAATACACAGTATACATGGGTCGAGAATCAAATGAATAAACAATATGAAAGAAAATGTAGAAATATGAAAAGAGACATGCAACAGTAAGAAAAGGGTGAGGCCTACAGATGGGGGCCTAAAGGGTATAAGGATCATAAGCAAGAAAGTTATTATGAGTATAAAGAAGGCAATTATAAATACAGGGATAAAAACTACAGAAGGTTTGACTTTTGTAGTAATGATGAACATAATGGTAATAGCCCCGGTTTTTTAGGGGACAGATACAATGGGTTAGAACCACAGAAGCAGTTCCCCAAGGGGTTAAGAAAATGGAATGCTTACAAATGGGAAAATCAACCCCAGTACAAAAGGGGAAACAATTGGAGGAAGAACGAGTAATCACTAAGGTTACTGACACACATTATAGTATGGGTGATTTCAGTATATATAACTATACACAGGTACCACTCCATGAAGGATATTTTAAATTATTATCTAAAGGAATGAAATATGTACCGAACAGGGACATTAATGTAGTAGACCTTATAGTGGATTTTAAGAAATACTTAAGGAAGTTAAACCTAGCTATATTTTTTAAAGGAAAAAGACAAGGGAACATTAGTAATTTTAAGAAGAAAAGTACCTTTGTTCCTCCTTTAAATCCTGTACTTGCTACATATGAGAAGGTAGTTATTGATGAGATCTATGAATATGTGAGAAAGAATTCAAAAAGAAAAAGGAATTTGGATTACAAGGAATATAAATTAATGAAAAAGATACAAGAAAATAACAACTTGCGGATTATGAAACCCGATAAGGGGGGGTGGAGTGGTATTATACGACAGAGGTGAATATATTAATAAGATTCATGAGATGTTATTAAACACTGGGAAATATGACATATCTTCCATTAATGAAGTTAACATCGCATATCATAAAATTGATTTATGTTTGGAAGAAATGTTATTGGATGACAGGATAGATGGTGATATGTATAAATATTTGAAAGTGGAGTATCCTGTTATCAGTACCATAGTAGGGGTACCCAAAGTATATAAGAATCCAAATGACCCCCCTTTTCGGCCAATAATCTCTGGCAGTAAGTCAAAAACATTCCCTTTTGGGAAGGTTATTGATAGCTGGTTAAAACCTGTATATAAAAAAATCAACTCACCTAATAATAGATTCCTGGGACTTTTTAGGGAGGCTTAACACTGAAGTAATTACAACAGATACATTTCTTGTAATTATAGATATAGTCGATCTATTTTCTAGTATACCCCAGGAGGAAGTGTTGTATAGGTTTAATAGCAGTATAGCTAAATATGGAGATTTAACATGGGAAAACACCTCTTTGATTTTGGAATTTATGGATATTGTGTTAAATCACAATTATATTCTATCTGAAGGAGAATATTATCGGCAAAACAAGAGGGTGGCGATGGGGGCAGCTTGTGCCCCCATTTTTGCTAATATGTTTCTGATTGGGAGACTGAGTACATTCTTTCCACTGAATGGAGGAAGTATATTCCGTGTTATCTGAGATTTTTGGACGATATATTTATGATTTGGAGTGGGAACAGGGAAAAGTTCCTTGAATTTATGGATTACTTGAACACTAGGTGTGATTATTTGAGGTTTACCTATAACATGGATAAAAAAGCCATCTCTTATCTTGATACTTATATAATTATAGATGAAGGAAGGTTTAAATCTAAATTCTATAGAAAAAGTACTTTCAGTAATACTTACTTAGAATTTAGTAGCTGTCATCCTATGAGCCAAAAAAGAAGTGTTATCAAGGGCCAATGTGTGAGGGCTGCTAGGATGACTTCGGACTATACTGACTTAGTTAAGGAATTAGACTACATAGGTAATATGTTCACATCTAGAGGGTATCCTGTGGTTATGATACAAGATATCAAAAACTATGCATTGAACGAATGGGGGAGAAAATTTAAACCCATATTAGGGAATAGTAATATGGAAATAGGGAGAGGTAACATAATTAAGAATGAAAACGAATCAGATGGATATATGAATGCATGTATTTTGCAATATGCCCCTGAAATGCAGGATATAAGGAAAATAATAACTAAAAATTGGAATATATTGAAAACTGATAATGATGTGTTCAAATTAGTGGGACTCAAACCAGAATTTGTTTCCAAAACAGGAGTTAATCTCAAAACCGAATTGGAAAGGAAAAATGCAGACTATAATAAGTCAAAAATGACAGGTACCACAAAATGTGGGAGCTGTAATCAATGTCATTTAATTATTAAAAGTCCGTCCATAACTCTGGAAGATATTAATAATACTACTGTGAGGTTCCTTAAAGGGAATTGTAGGACCCAACATGTGGTATACATGGCCAAGTGTTGCAACTGTCCATGTTTTTATGTAAGAAAGACGGACAGATGTCTCTGAAATAGAATTTATGAGCACTGTTATAAAATTAAAAAGCATGATACTAAGAATGCATTATGGAGGCATCTTGATGGGAACATTAAATGTAGCATATTCAATTTTGGTATACTTGAATGCGTGAAAGTGAATCCAAGAGGGGGGAGTGTCAAATATATATTAGGGGAAAAAGAGACCAGATGACAGATTAGATTAAACGCTTCTGTCCATCCAGGGTTGAATGACACCATTTCCATAAAGCCAATATTGGAAAATAATAGATGAAATGTCAATAGAAGTTAATATAGATCTTTTTAAATGTTTTTAATTTTAATTTATTACTCACTTTTTAAAAAATCAATATTTTATTATTATGTGGAATGTGGTTATATGAAATATTAGACAAGTTATTATATTTTGTATGGTATTATGATATTGAGAGTTGTGTGTTTGATATACATATATATCTTGTATGGCATCAGTCGATATAGGGAGCACTGGCACTTTAAATGGTTTTATACTACTTGATTGAATAATTGAATCAAAGAAGTTTGTATATAAGCAAGGGGGATTTTATTATTAGTTGTTCTGAGGAAGTCTACAAGCTAGATGAAAGCGCTTAACCTACAGTGTTTTAAAGTTGGTGTATATATTATTCATTAAAGTATCGAATTGGATTTTCGTGGTGCACAGTGGTTTCATTCTTTGGGTCTACGAGCAATATTTCGTTGGTTTTATATAGTGGAGTGTTCGGGACTTTTTTTGTTTTTTTTCGTGAGTGTGCAATAGTGACAGACCTTAGGGTTAGGGTTTGGGTTAAGGTAAGTGGGTAGATAGTAGTGTATGTTTAGTTTAGTACAGCGTTAGATGTAGGAATTTAAGTGTATGTGTGTGGTTGCTGTTTGTTTGATTTGCTTGTGTTGTCTGCATGGGTTTCGGAGCAGCAAGTTTTTTCCATGGGAAAAAATTCACTGTTCTGAATGTTCGATATGTTCATGTTTAGATGTTTTGGGGCTGATGAAACAGCGTTCGCTATTTTCATCTTTCGATAACGTGATATAAATGCTTCTTTTAAACCTCATTCCTCCGCTGTATGTATCGTTCCCACAATTCCCATCTTTTTATGTAATTTGCTCCCACCCTTTTCTAAATATCCCAGTTGCAGTTGTTTTACCTCTGTTACTATATTCAGTACTTCTACTACAGTTGGTTAAGACTTTTATTTCCATTTTCTAGTAACTTTTGTTTTGTTTTTGGCAGCCTCCATAATTAGACTTTGTATCATAGTTCAGAAAAATAATTTCCCTAGATACAACAGTTTGCTCACCCAGTATCCCTGACAGAGTAGTCTGCTGGGAATCTTTAAAGTCTATCAACTCATTACAGTCCCAGAAAATATGTTCCCAATTGTCTCTTTCTTCCCCATCACATCTCCAAAATTTGCTTTCAACCTGATGGGAAAAAAACAGTCTACTTGGTCTATAAAAAATCTGTGTAAACATTTCCAAGCAAAAATTCTAAATCTTGTAGATTTTGTTGTATATTTGGGAGACATACATATACCCCCTACACACACATGGTTTCTTTGTGAATTGCTTATTCAATTTCTCTTCCCAATCATTTCTAAGCTCCTCTGATTGATTCTTATAATTATCATGCAATATTTTATATGCTCTACTAATTATTCTTTTTAACAGCAGCTTCTCTTCTAGATTCTACTAAAACCTCTGCCAGTTCTGGTCTTTTAATTAGGACCCCCTATTTCTTTCTCTTTGCCTATACTCTGATATCAATCCTTAACAGGGAAGGGAGGCTCTAACCTGCAGTCCAAATACATTCTTGGCATCTTCCTATTCTATTACCTTTCCATCTCTATTTATTTGCTACCAATACCTTGGTTCTTTTGTCAGTTTTCTCCAATCAGTTCCAGCCCCCTCTTGCCTATAGTCATCCTTGTCATGCAGTCATCCTATTGGCAGAATCTTCTTTCTATATTCCCGTGTTGGCATAGTTCTTAGAATACTTTCTACTACTTTATGAATATAATATTCTGTATGACTGTTGTTATTCTCCTTAAAGATCTGCATCCAAAATTCCAGTCTGTCCTTGTTTCTTGAGCTTCCCCATGTTTCATAATCATCCCTTTCCACTTTGAATTATAGGATTCTGCTTGTGGTATGTATAGGATCCTTAACTGTGTAGCTCTGAAATACCCCCTCTAATCAGGTAATCCCAATCCACCTTGCTCTATTGGAAGAATCAGTTTATCCCACTTGACTCTTGCTGTATTCTTCTCTCAGATAATATCCTTCAGGATTGGTTTTGCTGATTCTGGTAATGATGTACCAGAAGAAGTAGCAGGAGTCAGCAAAACCAACCACGAATACTTTTCTGAAATCAGCTTGTCTATGTCTCTTTTGCAAAGTTTTCACTATTCTTCCTTATTTTTTCCTTTTTAGATCAACCGAATATAAAGCATTTTTTACTAAAAAATGTTTATATTTTTATTCTACACATATTTGAAAGGAATAGTCATTGGTCTCATGTTGGATTCCAGCATTGATACATTAGTCCTGATTTGTCTACCAAGCATCATCTGTGCAGGACTCACTCCACTAGTACTATGTGTAGTTGAGTAATAAGACATGAGGTATAGTTGAGTAGAGTAATAAGACATGAGGTATAGTTGAGTAGAGTAATAAGCCACAAGGTGTAGTTGAGTAATAAGACATAAAGTAAAGAATCTTGTTCATAAATTGGACTGCACTTTTCAACTGCTCCAAAGGACTATAGACAGTGAGCACCTCACATAGTCTGTATAAAAAATATAATCACCATAAAATTGTTCGAACTATGTTGAGCTGATCTGTGTACCAGTATCAGTGATTAATTGAATGTCCATGCCATAACAAAATGGAAAAGGTTAAGGCCAAAATCAGGAAGAGCAATTCTCATAATGACAGCATCTCACTAATAAAATTAAACAGGAAACTAAGTGGACTAAAATCCAACAAGGACAATTCCAAGGTCAAGATAGTTTCTCACGTTAAAGCCAACCACAACACCTTCTACGGCTATGTCTGAAACCCCAAAGGTAATATGGAATGATGGAACAGAGTGCAGAACTAGTAGTAAGTGGTGCCACCTTCAATGAGCAAAGTAACAGCGAATCTACTTGCTGACAAATTCAGCTCACACTTTACCCCCCATTTCTCCCTACCACTCCTTGTGAAATTCCTACCAGCATTTCCCCCAAACTATCAGCAGGGGACAAGTCATAGCAGTGCTCACTAAGGCTAAAAACATATCCTCATTAGGGCCTGACAATATCCCAAGTTGCCTTCTAAATGGCCTGAAACTGATCTATCAGAACCACTTCAGTCACTTTTCAAGTATAGCCTCTAAACAGGCTAAGTTCCAAACAAATGGAGGACTGTAATAGTTACTCCTCATCATAAGGGTAAACCATCAACTCACCCCAGAAGCTACAGTCCCATTAGTCTCACTAATCTAATATGCAAATGCATGGAATGAATTATCATGGAAATGATTAACAAAAACACTGGCAACCTGCAGACAGTGAACACATCCCAGTTTGGTTTTGTCAAAGGGAGTTCATGCCTTCTTAACCTGTTAGGACTTGTTTGTGAAGGTAACAAAGGCAATGGATTAAAGGAAAATGGTGCATACCACCTACCTAGACCTAGCTAAGGCACTCAACACAACACCCCACTCCAGTATTGTGGTGGACAAACTCCCTGAACTAGGCATAAATCCCTACACAATTCACTGGAATACCAGCTGGCTCACAGATAGGACCCAAGAAGTCAGAATGGGTGAGAACAACTCCACCATGAGGTAGGTCACCAGAGGAGTACTACAGATCTCTGTCCTGGACCCACTCCTGTTTGGCATCTACTTCTCAGAGGTCAAGGCTAATTTCAAGGGCCTCTGGCTCACCAAGTTCACAGACAACTGCAAATTAGGACTGATTATAAATTTCCCCTCATGTCACTAACATCCTGCAAGAGGGTCTAATACAGACAAATGACTGATGCCAAAGCCACGGATTAAAACTCAATGCTAAAAAGTGCATTACAGTACCTTTTGAGAAAATGTCTACACAGGCAAATTACTTCATTGGTAAGACACCCCTAAAAGCTGAGAGTTTAGTTAGAAATCTGGGAACATATGTGGACAGTAATCTGCCCCTTGACCAACAATGAAGTAAGAAAAATCATTATATATCAACCAACTTATAAGTAAGAGTACGGCATTCAGGTCCAAGGAAGTTGCAATTCTACTTGTTTCTTATCAGACACATCATTGAGTAAAATGCCCCCTTCAGCATGTACCTGACAAGGAATACGCAACAGTTGGAATGCCCACAAAGGTTTCTCACCAACAGAAAGCAGGATATTAATACACTGTCCTATACAGATCACCTTAGAGCCCTGCCTCTACACCCTGTCTCCTACAGGTTGTTGAGAGGTGCTCTGTGCTTGGCATGTAAAGCATCCTTAAATCCAGCTCTGATTTGCACATCCATAAAACATACAGCACAAGAAACACTAGATCCAGGGAGTTTAACTTTCCTTGTGACATAAACAGGACATGCTGGTGAGATAGATAATTCAATGGATCCCCATGCTCTGGAATAGGCTTCTCATCCATATAAAGGAGTGTCAATCCCCTAATCCTATTCAAACGTAACAATGGCCATTGGATGGCAAAATTGCAAATTTATCCCTGGGCTGGCCCCCATGTCTCTTATAGATACAGGCTGACAATAAACATTCCCTAACTAACATAACCACCCCACATAACTGTTTAGCAATCTCCTAACATACACCCTCCTAACTAACATAAACTTCCCAGAAAACATAGCCCTCCTAACAAACATCTCCCCCCAATTAAGACATATAAGTTACCAAGGGATGCAACTGGATTGGTATGCATGTTTAGGCTTGTAAAGGCCCTGTTGGTCATTAGCTTAGTATATACCTATGACCCTATGAAGCTATGGTAACTTAGTATATACCTATGACCCTACGAAGCTATGGTAACTTAGTATATATCTCTGACCCTGTGAAGCTATGGTAAACATTGTCTTGAACTTGGCAGTAATGTATTGGCTAGTAATTTTTTGGTGCATGCAGAATTTCTGTATCTCAAAATGAATAATCTGGTACTACAAGGTAGCACTTTCATTCAGAAAATGCAGCTATTTTCTGCCAAGAAATTTGCAGTAACAGACTTGATAGAAATGGTTCTGTCTGCTGGGATGATTTATGCTTTATTCAAAACTGGCATATAGACCCAAGCTTTACAATATCTATAAAGATACTGGGCCACACCATACTGACATTTTAGCTCTTTTATGACACATAAATAAATTCACAAAATATGTCAAAGCCTATCTAAGGGATTTGTCACATCATGATCAGACCGTTATACTCTGAGAGTATAGTATTTGTAAATGCCTTTGTTGTGTGTCCAACGGTTAGGTCATCCATCCCTTATATATTTAGACACCATTTCTAGTTCATTGTAGTTTTTGGTAGCTTGTTTTAGTCTCTTAAACATTTTAGGAGTTACTGGTTATTTTGCCGTGCTGTTCTGGACATATGCAGCAACATACAATCCCGAACACTCAGAACAGCGATTGTTCCAAAAAAGAAATAAAAACAACTTTAAAACATTACATAAACTAGGAGGCTTCACCCCCCACACACCCCCTGACACGGGGGGCTGTGCCCCGCACACACCCCTACTTAACTATACCAACTCAGAGATCACACTAAAGTGATGGAAACTGCAAAATAACGAAGGCGGCCAAGCAATTTCTTTCCCAGGGAAAGAATTCGCTTATATGCCATTTCGGTATTTTCCCATTTCGCGCTTTCAAGTTCGATCAAGACGCATTTGAAAGAATGTGTCTTTGATCATATAATAGGGAACCGTTAGAACTGTATGTTACATACTGAGCTAAAATATAACCACAGCATGCCCTGCTGGTTTAGAACAGAAATGCATATAATATATATTATAATTGTGTAAATGTACGTTTTAACAGTGGAAACTAGAACATAGAGGGTTAACTTGCAAAACTTCAAGAAAATAGTTGAAATTGTTTTATGATTGTGCTATAAAAGTTATCTTTCAGTTTCAGTCAACAGGAGACAGGATGTCTACACTAGGGGACTCTCTGTGTTGTTTTGTAAGTGTTTATTGTTTTATGTCTTCTAGTAGCTGCAAACATCTGAAGGCCATGTATTTTCACAGAGAGATCTTAAATGTGAGTAGTTTCTGACAATGGGATTTTAGCTTGGGAACTAAAATCGGGTGACACAAAATGATGTCATCCAAGCTAACCCAGCAGTAATATTTGTCTTTAACCTGACAACATCCACTCATCACCACTTCTGCCTGCTTTTTGCTCTGTAAGTAAGTTTTTAGGGCGTATTAACTCTTTTAGATTCAGATAGGAATATAGTAAAGTATAGCTTAGATGTTTTCTTTATTTATTTGAGACTGTTCTGCAATGTTGTTTTAAACATTTCCTGTGATGTTGAACTCTGATGTAACTGATTACTTACTGAGTATTGTCTTGCTCTTTTATTTATTATTAAATATATTTAAAACTTTCAATTGTGGCTGGTCTGTTTATAGAGATATTTAAGCTCTTAGAGTATCTGCATATCTACTTGGTGACGCTGTACAGACCACTCCTAATAGCCTTGGTCTTGATCAAACTATCATTTGGATTAATAGTTACATTACACAGTAAGATTGGACACCCTTTGCTAAGGGCCTTAAAGTAACTGATAAAGAGTTGGCTGGTGGCAGTGGAAACTACCTTATAGACTGGGCAGAATGTCATATAGCTAGTAAACCTGTGTCAGCCTTTCTCAGGTGTGTGTGTGTGTGTGTGTGTGTGTGTGTGTGTGTGTGTGTGTGTGTGTGTGTGTGTGTGTGTGTGTGTGTGTGTGTGTGTGTGTCTGTGTGTCTGTGTGTGTGTGTGTGTGTGTAAATCAAACCTCAAAGTGTGTGGCAAGGACACGAAGCACTGGTTGGACAGAGAGGGTGTTGGAGGTCTTAGTTTGGCACTCAGCTGAGATCTCAACCCTATAGTTGTGCCAGTGGGGAGTCTTACAGGGGATCTGGAGAAAGAGGGAGAAACCAGCCTCAGACTGACTGTGGTCTCTGTGTGCTCTTAAGAGAAATTGCACTTTAGTGTGTGTGTGTGTGTGTGTGTGTGTGTGTGTGTGTGTGTGTGTGTGTGTATACAAGTGTTTACATTCTCCACTTTTGCCAGTGGTTTATTTTGAGGTTCCTTGATTACTGGGATAGTGCAGGGGCATCACATATTAATTGGTGAGCAGTGGTGGGATACCCATATCACATATTAATTGGCTTGTAGTTGTGGGATATCCACATATTAGGATTCAGTGGTGTGGATATTGAATTCCTGTAGCCTATGAACTGTAGTCACTGAAGGTGTTTGTAATCTCAATCAGCCAGACAGTGAACATTCAGTTTCATATCACAACTGATTTTTTTTTTTGTTAGCTTAGTTAGTCATGGAGAGCAGGCAAGCATGTCAGCAGAGGAGTATGGCAAGCTAACAAGGAGCCAGTTGGTTGAGATGTGCCAGGTGAAAGAACTGGTGCATGCTAACCTGATCAAAGCAGAAATTATTGCAGCCTTGGGCACAGCTGCATCACAGACTAGTAATCAGAAGGACAACCAGGCTGGCCTTGGAGATGTACAGAAAATGGACAGTTCAACCTTTCTACAGAGGACTTAAAAATCCATCTGGAGTTAAAGAGACTTGAACTGGAGGCCAAACATTTGGAAAGAGAACCAGCAGACAGACTGTGGCAGGAGAAACAAATGGAATTAGAAGCAGCAGAGAAACTGAGACGTCTGGAAGCTAAAGAGAATGGCAACATGAAAAGGAGATGCTGACTCTTCACCAGGGTCACGGAGGTAATGGGGAAGGGATTAACTGAAACCCAGAAGCAACAAAGGTCAGTAAATTTCTTCCACAGTTTACAGACAGTGATAATTTTGATAGTTTCATACATATGTTTGAAAGGGTATGTAAACAGAATAATGTTGACCAAGGGCTTTGGGTATGGTTCCTGACCCCCTTACTCCATGCTAAAGCTGTAATTGCTATTTCTAAAATGTCTGATACTGATTGCTTAAATTATAATACAGTCAAAAATTGTTTGTTAGAATGTTTTAAGTTAACACCTGAAGCTTATAGAAAAAAGTTTCATGAGCAAAGACGTAAGACAGATGAAAGTGCATGTGTGAATATATTGCTGAACTAAGCACTTATTTTCATAGGTGGATGAATGGATGTTAGGTCACCACTTTTGAAGTGCTGTCAGGCCTTTTGGTGAGGGAACAAGCCCTTAGCACTTTGCCTGAAGACATGAGAATCTGATTAGCTGATAGGCAATGCAATACTGCAAATAAGTTGGGGAAGAAGGGAGACCTATACCTAGCAAGCAGGGCAGCACTGCACAAGAAAGAGATGCCCAGTGCTGCTCATGGGTCTAAGGGAACCCATGGTGGGCAGCCTAGACCGCCCCAACAGAGTCTGCCAGTAGCAGGGGAAGCCACTAGTCCAGGTACACAGACAGTACCAAGGGTTAAATGCTTTAAATGCAACCAGTGGGGCCATGTAGCATATAGATGTCCACTGAGGCAAGGTGGGGACAAAAGGTGGGAGAGCCAGTAAGTGGGAATAACAGAATGCCAGCAATAAGTTATCTCAAGACAACAAGGATGCCAAACTACTATAACATGTTATATCCTATCTTAGTAAATGAGCAATATGCCATTGCTAAGAGACGCACAGCCTCTGACCTAACCATTGTGAAGCCTGCAGTGGTTAAAGAGGAGTACTACTTGCTTGGGCAGTCTACTCCAGTCAGAGCTTTAGGAGGGAATCCCATTCCAAATACCTTTGGCTAGGGTTCACCTTGACTGGGAGGGTGGAAAAGGAAGTCAGCAAGTAGGTGTATTTGAGGATATCCCTGCAGACGTCATGATAGGGAATTATTTTGATAATGCAGTACCTTGTGCGCATGCAGTTACACACAGTCAGGCTTGGAGACAAGCATGTGGGTCTGGTAGCCTGGGGGAGACCCAGACAGACTGCACACTTGCAGCCAGGACTGGTGAGGTGGTTACTTCAGGGAAGGAGCTACCCTGTAGCAGTAAGACTGAAGGTGAACCACAGCTGCTTGTGGGTACAGATGTTCCCTTGGACAGAGTGACTGCAAGGGCAGAGGTGAGTAGTAGTACCCAGGCTGATAGTGAGGCACCGCTGTCAGAGGATACCAGACTTCCTGTGGAAGAGGAGCTGGGAAGGGTTACCAAGAGAGAGTTCAGACAGGCTCAGCTCTCAGACCCTACATTACAAGGCCTGAGAGACTTAGCTAGTGAGGCGCCTGATTTTCAAGAGAAGGGGGAATCTGTATACTGGGACAAAGGGTTACTGTATAGAGAGTGGACCCCTGAGAGAGGGCTAGAGGGTGACAGAATACAGCAGTTGGTAGTGCCTAGATCCTACCATCTGGCACTTCTAGCCATAGCCCATGATATTCCCTTTGCAGGTCATATGGGCATAAAATGTACAAAGAGACATATTATGCAGAACTATTGATCTGAGATTTCCAGAGATGTAACAGGGTACTGCAGGACCTGTGAGCAGTGCCAAAAGGTAGGCAAGGCAGGAGACAAGGTGAAACTCCTTTGATGCCTTTCCCTGTGATTGAGGATCCATTTTAGAGGGTAGCTATGGATGTTATGGGGCCTCTGGGTACCCGAAGCTCCACAAAGAAAAAGTATATGCTAGTGGTAGTAGATTATGCTACCAGATACCCTGAGGCAGTGGCTCTGTCTTCCATTGAGGCAGAAAAGGAGCAAATGCCTTGTTAGAGATTTTCAGTATGGTAGGTTTCCCAAAAGAAATACTGACTGGCAGAAGTGCCAATTTCATGTATGACCTACTGGCTTGTCTGTGGAAACATTGTGGGATGAAGCACCTAAAGACAACCCCATATCATCCCCAGATTAATGGTCTAATTGAGAGATTAAACTCTACTCTCAAGGCCATTTTACATGCATTTGCAGACCAGATTAAGAGGGAGTGGGACAAATATTTCCCCCATCTGTTGCTTACTTACAGAGAGGTGCCCCAGGAATCTACAGGTTTTTCACCTTTTGAGTTTCTGTATGGGCATAGGGTGAGGGGACCTCTAGATTTGATTCAAAATGAGTGGGGGGATGAGTGTGAATCCCACAAGGAGTCTGTTGTGGCATATGTCCTAAACTTCAGGACAAGCCTCAGGGAACTCATGGGCTTATCCCAGAAGAACCAGGCAGAAGCCCAACAGCAGAAAAAAGGTCTGGTATGACAGGAATGCTTGAGCAAGAGAGTATGCTGTGGGGGAGCAGGTAATGCTTCTCATTCCTGTCAGACACACTGTGTTAGAACTGTATGTTATGTACTGAGCTAAAATGTAACCACAGCATGCCCTGCTGGCTTAGAACAGAAATGTATATAAACTATTGTAATTGTGAAAATGTATATGTTTTAACAGTGGAAACTAGAACATAGAGGGTTAACCTACAAAACTTCAAGAAAATGGTTGAAATTAAATTCTTTTACAATTGTGCTAAAAATATCTTTCAGTTTCAGTCAACAGGAGATAGGATGTCTACACTAGGGGACTCTCTGTGTTGTTTTGTAAGTGTTTTATTGTTTTATGTCTTCTGGCAGTTGCAAACATCTGAAGGCTATGTATTTTTACAGAGAGATGTTAAATGTGGGTAGTTTCTGACAATGGGGGTTTAGCCTGGGAACTAAAGTCAGATGACAAAAATGATGTCATCCAAGCTAACCCAGCAGTAATAGTTGATATTAATTTAAGAGCTCTCTGAGAGAGAGAGAGGAGGCATTTTGTATTTGTCTTTGACCTGGAAACATCCACTTGTCACCACTTCTTCCTGCTTGTTGTTCTGTAAGTAAGTTTTAGGGCATAGCAACTCTTTTAGATTCAGATAGGAATATAGTAAAGTATAGGTTAGATGTTTTCTTTATTAATTTGAGACTGTCCTGCAATGTTGTTTTAAATATTTCCTGTGATGTTGAACTCTGATGTAACTGATTACTTACTGAGTGTTGTCTTGCTCTTTTATTTATTATTAAATATAGTTAAACCTTTCAATTGTGGCTGGTCTGTTTAGAGATATTTAAGCTCTTAGAGTACTTCCATATCTAATTGTTGACACTATATTGGCCACTAATAGTAGCCTTGGTCTTGGTCAAAGTACTATTTGGATTAATAGTTGAAAAAATATTTTGATCTTACTTGCTTACTGCTTGGTGTGATGGATTTGCAGTGTTCTTAAGACACTCAGTCTTGCTGGCTGAATTCTGCTAAAATTCAAAGTCTGGTTATATTTGCATTCACAGTCTGTTGCATACAGAAACTTGCAGAATATACACTGATGAGAGAATATACTTTGCAGCATCAACTTTAGAGAGCAGTAACCAATAACTTTTTATAATAAACCAAACGGAAACATGTTACAGCTTAAAAGTACTGTTCCAACTTTACTTCTCATATAGTACAGATGATGTGAGAGATATAACATTTACCTTAGGACTTGTGTCCCTACCATCTCTCTAACATAGCTGGATTTATACAGCTCTTTATATACAGTTTTAGTCCTGTAGAAACAATACTAAGCTTCCTTGTTTAACAATGTCTTGTAAGAGACCAGCTTTTCTGACAGTGTGAATATCCTGTAACAGTGTCCTGATGTCCATGTAGAAAAACATATTTTTGAGAAAACACATTGTCAGAGATCAGCTTTTCTGACAGTGTGAACATCCTGTATTTTATTTGGATCTTTGTATAAAAACATCTGTTCTTGTGTCATATCCTGTTTTTCCATGCAGAAAAACATATTTTTGAGAAAACACATTGTCACAGTGTCATAAACATATCCTGTTGTTTTAGGAAACATATTGTGTCCATTTTTTATATGCAGAAAAGCATGTCAGTGTTCTTTAAAAGCAGATTTTGCATTTTTGCTCTTGCATACATCCTGTTTCTGAGTCTGTAAGGGAAAAATGTCCATTCTTTAAAAGCAGATTTTGTATTTTTGCTCTTGCATACATCCTGTTTTGAGTCTGTAAGGGAAGAATGTCCATTCAGCAGATTCCTTTTCCAAGCCATGGTCATTTAGTATGACTGCTGATCACATATTACTAAACTTTGTTTCTGCATTTAAGCAAGCCTTTTCTTTCTGCATATTTACAACATAATTAATTTCAGATTTATATTAATAAAATCTAACAATTCCCTCTGTTTTTAAACATACTCAAAACATTTTATATAGAAAACACATTAAGAAACAAACCTTTAGTTTGATACAACAAATCAAAATGCAATTTTACATAGTTAATACAATGATATTAAAGTATTACTACCAAAACTGAATGTATTTAACAACTTTTTCTTTTGCAGACCATTCTGTGAAAATATTTTATCAGTTATAAGCTGTGTCTGCTTTAGTTTAACTTGATCAATTTATTCTTTTGCAATCACAGAATTTAATTTATGACTTAGAACTGTTTCATTAACTCTTTGTAGCTGTTAAATTAACTATGAGACAATAACTATGTGCTACTGCAAGCATTTATACACCACTGAAAACACACAATTTCAATGTCATTTTAACCATCACATTGTGTTCATGTCTCTGAACTGCTACAATGTATTCTGTACAGTATGTATTTACATAGACTGTTTGCTGTTCATGCATTTCAATTTACTAGGTATACTGGACCCACTTTTTTTAAAACATGTTTTTTCACACATATTTATTACTAGACATTTATTTAATTTGTACTGAATTCTTCTGCATTTGTACATACAATGACTATAAAGTACATTTAGTCTAATCTTACAAATTTAATAACATTAATATTAAGCAAAATCTTGGAAAATGTTTGTCACTTTAGAAATATCTAGTGGAATTGACACCAAATCCATATGTCCTGTTATTTTAAACTACATACTCAACAATTATTAAAAATATTCATGCTTTTTATACCAACATTGTTTTGCCAAAAACTTATTAAAAATAGTGACCATTCTTGCTCAATTTTTTTACATATCTTTACTCTCTTTTGTATAGCTGTAATCAGTTTTAAGCCATCTCTTGTTTTTTAAACCATCTCTTGTATAGCTTTACAATTTAACAGGTTGTAAATACAATTTAATACTAAACAATACAATAATAACCATTATGATAGCTATTAACAACTTGTAAAATGTCTTATCCTGTCAGGTTTAATCCAGTTTACCAGTATTTCTAATATACTAATATGTGTTCTTTCCTCTCCCTAAAAGAGTATTGTCAAGAAGGAATGAGATATTTTTTCCTGTAGCTTTATTTTAGACCCTTATTATTTATTTTTATGTAGCTTTATTTCAGACCCTTGTTGTTTATTTTTTCTGTAGCTTTATTTCAGACCCTTGTTGTTTATTTTTTCTGTAGCTTTATTTCAGACCCTTGTTGTTTATTTTTTCTGTAGCTTTATTTCAGACCCTTGTTGTTTATTTTTTCTGTAGCTTTATTTCAGACCCTTGTTGTTTATTTTTCTGTAGCTTTATTTCAGACCCTTGTTGTTTATTTTTCTGTAGCTTTATTTCAGACCCTTGTGCAGTACTGCTTATACAGTCAGTGTAAAACTGAGAAACTGCCCCTCCCCCTGTAGTACTTCAGCACTGTTTTCCTGCCCTGTGCTGTAAGAATAGAATGTATGTCAGCCTAACACTATGGTTATACATTTATTTTATTAAATTATGAACTTTTGTCTGATTTGATAATTTTTTATAAAGCTTTTGCTGTTTACTACCACTAGTAGGCATTTACACCCTCCTGCACAATTGATTTGAACTGTATATATACTATAGCCCATTTGCTGGCTGTACTTGATGCAACTGAGGTTTTTTTTTTTCCTTTTAACATTTACTTGCAAACAGATTATCAGTGACATCTATGCACAATTGTGACATTTTATTATAATTACCAAATAGTGTTGCCTGTAAACATTTTAACAATTATGTTTTAATAACAATGATGCTTTAGAAAAACTCAAGCTACTTGCCTGGCAATCAGTCTTGTTGTTTATCTTATCTTTCCAGCATTTCCTGTAACTATTCATTCAGTCTAGGAAGGTCTTAGCTCACATTTCATACTCTGTAAACTATAGTTAATTCTTTTGGCATTTTTCCTTTAATGTGATTGTGATTTGCATAACTATGCATTTATACAACATAAATAGACATCATTTTACAATTACCTTACATGGATTTCAGTATTTTTTTTTTATTTATTTAACTATTTAACTGTCCTGCCATTAATTTTACAAAATCTGTTTGACTAATATCATCTGTGATTTTCTTTTTAAAATTCAGAACTTTAACTGTTTGGTGTTACTATATAATTATAAACAAATTGTAAAAAACAAAATAGATATTAGTTTAACCAACACATTTATATTTATATTATTTATATTTGCTGTTGTCTGACTGTTATTCTTGTGTATTGTAACAGATGTACTCTATATGAAAAGAACATACATGCATGTCTGTCTTGTATATGTATATCTTTATACAAGCATGTCATGTCTTGTGACTTTAAATTTTTATTCTTATTAACTATTTTTATTTAATTGTTTACACTAGAACAGTTTTGTTTACCTTTTGACTGTGCTAAGAATGGCAGTCATATGCTTTACTTTACTGTAGTACTGATAGATGTCTTGCTTTAACTGAATGAAAGTAAAACATTTAAAAATGATTTGTCCAGACATCAGATCCTACCATCCTACCATGTATGTTTAACCATTTTCAAAACATAAACATATTATAAAATATATTTCTTTTGCACAGATTAACTGTGTATGTAGGAAGTTCCCAGTCTCTGTCAGTTCAGCTAATTTATTTACTTTATCCTGCAACTGCTGTTGAATTTCCTGAAATGTTGCATGGTCTTTCTGACATTCTTTAGTAAGCTGTTCTGCTGAATTTGAAACTCCTATGCACTTTTGAAAAGATGTATGTATAACTTGTCTAAGCTTCTTGAACTCATTATGTCTGTCTTTTAGAAGTTTACTACATTCCTTTGTAACAAAATGTACTAAGGGATCTATCAGTAACTGATTTGACTCACATGTGGTGACAGGACATAACTGTTCAACATCAGAATGTAATGGAAACACTTTACCCTTAGTTAATTCTTCAGATCTGTCTTTACAGTCTATTTTTTAGCAATATGATGCAATATTATTTTATGGCATAATACACAAAATGCAGTGTTTGTTGAAGCACACACTAAACATTTGTCATTTTTCACATTGTTTTCTTTGACATACCAGTCAAATATTGTAATACATTTGCATAATGCCTTACTATCAACCTGCCCTAATAAGGTTTTACATTTACTAATGTGCTGTGTATACCAACATAGCAATTTACTAAAGTTTGGTTTACTCCTGCATGAATTATAAATAATATCCATACTGTCTAATATACAAAACTGTCTATGAATATACAAACTCTGTTTTTAACATCATCCACACTAAATATGTGACACAGAAAAAAAGTCTTACCAGTTAGCAAGAAAACAGGTGATCAGGCTGCTATTGCAGACGGCTAGAAATTTTTCAGAGTCACTTGAGAAGCTGGTGAAGCACAACAGGCAGCGGACTACTGTGCTAGTGGACATTCACCTTTTCTTGAAGAATTTATGGCACTGCGAATTTCTTGAACTAGTCTCACTCCGGATTGTAGACGTCTAAAAAACTTTACTACTGCAAGCTGCATAAACTGGAATACTTCTGTTCAGAATTGACACATACGTACAAATGTTAGTTACTGCAATTTAACTGAATTGACCCTCTGCAGGGCTTACCATCACTCCTCCTGTGTTTGAATGAAGATTGTAGGTTCAAATGCAGGCTAGCTTGCCATTGAAAAAATTATATGGAGCTAGTCACTCAGCTGCCTCGCCATTGAAAAAATATATGGAGCTGCTTACTTGCTTGGTGCTTCTTGTTGTGGGATGGATTTGCAGTGTTCTTAAGACACTCAGTCTTGCTGGCTGAATTCTGCTAAAATTCAAAGTCTGGTTATATTTGCATTCACAGTCTGTTGCATACAGAAACTTGCAGAATATACACTGATGAGAGAATATACTTTGCAGCATCAACTTTAGAGAGCAGTAACCAATAACTTTTTATAATAAACCAAACGGAAACACGTTACAGCTTAAAAGTACTGTTCCAACTTTACTTCTCATATAGTACAGATGATGTGAGAGATATAACATTTACCTTAGGACTTGTGTCCCTACCATCTCTCTAACATAGCTGGATTTATACAGCTCTTTATATACAGTTTTAGTCCTGTAGAAACAATACTAAGCTTCCTTGTTTAACAATGTCTTGTAAGAGACCAGCTTTTCTGACAATGTGAATATCCTGTAACAGTGTCCTGATGTCCATGTAGAAAAACATATTTTTGAGAAAACACATTGTCAGAGATCAGCTTTTCTGACAGTGTGAACATCCTGTATTTTATTTGGATCTTTGTATAAAAAACATCTGTTCTTGTGTCATATCCTGTTTTTCCATGCAGAAAAACATATTTTTGAGAAAACACATTGTCACAGTGTCATAAACATATCCTGTTGTTTTAGGAAACATATTGTGTCCATTTTTTATATGCAGAAAAGCATGTCAGTGTTCTTTAAAAGCAGATTTTGCATTTTTGCTCTTGCATACATCCTGTTTCTGAGTCTGTAAGGGAAAAATTTCCATTCTTTAAAAGCAGATTTTGTATTTTTGCTCTTGCATACATCCTGTTTTGAGTCTGTAAGGGAAGAATGTCCATTCAGCAGATTCCTTTTCCAAGCCATGGTCATTTAGTATGACTGCTGATCACATATTACTAAACTTTGTTTCTGCATTTAAGCAAGCCTTTTCTTTCTGCATATTTACAACATAATTAATTTCAGATTTATATTAATAAAATCTAACAATTCCCTCTGTTTTTAAACATACTCAAAACATTTTATATAGAAAACACATTAAGAAACAAACCTTTAGTTTGATACAACAAATCAAAATGCAATTTTACATAGTTAATACAATGATATTAAAGTATTACTACCAAAACTGAATGTATTTAACAACTTTTTCTTTTGCAGACCATTCTGTGAAAATATTTTATCAGTTATAAGCTGTGTCTGCTTTAGTTTAACTTGATCAATTTATTCTTTTGCAATCACAGAATTTAATTTATGACTTAGAACTGTTTCATTAACTCTTTGTAGCTGTTAAATTAACTATGAGACAATAACTATGTGCTACTGCAAGCATTTATACACCACTGAAAACACACAATTTCAATGTCATTTTAACCATCACATTGTGTTCATGTCTCTGAACTGCTACAATGTATTCTGTACAGTATGTATTTACATAGACTGTTTGCTGTTCATGCATTTCAATTTACTAGGTATACTGGACCCACTTTTTTTAAAACATGTTTTTTCACACATATTTATTACTAGACATTTATTTAATTTGTACTGAATTCTTCTGCATTTGTACATACAATGACTATAAAGTACATTTAGTCTAATCTTACAAATTTAATAACATTAATATTAAGCAAAATCTTGGAAAATGTTTGTCTCTTTAGAAATATCTAGTGGAATTGACACCAAATCCATATGTCCTGTTATTTTAAACTACATACTCAACAATTATTAAAAATATTCATGCTTTTTATACCAACATTGTTTTGCTAAAAACTTATTAAAAATAGTGACCATTCTTGCTCAATTTTTTTACATATCTTTACTCTCTTTTGTATAGCTGTAATCAGTTTTAAGCCATCTCTTGTTTTTTAAACCATCTCTTGTATAGCTTTACAATTTAACAGGTTGTAAATACAATTTAATACTAAACAATACAATAATAACCATTATGATAGCTATTAACAACTTGTAAAGTATCTTATCCTGTCAGGTTTAATCCAGTTTACCAGTATTTCTAATATACTAATATGTGTTCTTTCCTCTCCCTAAAAGAGTATTGTCAAGAAGGAATGAGATATTTTTTCCTGTAGCTTTATTTCAGACCCTTGTTGTTTATTTTTTCTGTAGCTTTATTTCAGACCCTTGTTGTTTATTTTTTCTGTAGCTTTATTTCAGACCCTTGTTGTTTATTTTTTCTGTAGCTTTATTTCAGACCCTTGTTGTTTATTTTTTCTGTAGCTTTATTTCAGACCCTTGTTGTTTATTTTTCTGTAGCTTTATTTCAGACCCTTGTGCAGTACTGCTTATACAGTCAGTGTAAAACTGAGAAACTGCCCCTCCCCCTGTAGTACTTCAGCACTGTTTTCCTGCCCTGTGCTGTAAGAATAGAATGTATGTCAGCCTAACACTATGGTTATACATTTATTTTATTAAATTATGAACTTTTGTCTGATTTGATAATTTTTTATAAAGCTTTTGCTGTTTACTACCACTAGTAGGCATTTACACCCTCCTGCACAATTGATTTGAACTGTATATATACTATAGCCCATTTGCTGGCTGTACTTGATGCAACTGAGGTTTTTTTTCCTTTTAACATTTACTTGCAAACAGATTATCAGTGACATCTATGCACAATTGTGACATTTTATTATAATTACCAAATAGTGTTGCCTGTAAACATTTTAACAATTATGTTTTAATAACAATGATGCTTTAGAAAAACTCAAGCTACTTGCCTGGCAATCAGTCTTGTTGTTTATCTTATCTTTCCAGCATTTCCTGTAACTATTCATTCAGTCTAGGAAGGTCTTAGCTCACATTTCATACTCTGTAAACTATAGTTAATTCTTTTGGCATTTTTCCTTTAATGTGATTGTGATTTGCATAACTATGCATTTATACAACATAAATAGACATCATTTTACAATTACCTTACATGGATTTCAGTATTTTTTTTTATTTATTTAACTATTTAACTGTCCTGCCATTAATTTTACAAAATCTGTTTGACTAATATCATCTGTGATTTTCTTTTTAAAATTCAGAACTTTAACTGTTTGGTGTTACTATATAATTATAAACAAATTGTAAAAAACAAAATAGATATTAGTTTAACCAACACATTTATATTTATATTATTTATATTTGCTGTTGTCTGACTGTTATTCTTGTGTATTGTAACAGATGTACTCTATATGAAAAGAACATACATGCATGTCTGTCTTGTATATGTATATCTTTATACAAGCATGTCATGTCTTGTGACTTTAAATTTTTATTCTTATTAACTATTTTTATTTAAGTGTTTACACTAGAACAGTTTTGTTTACCTTTTGACTGTGCTAAGAATGGCAGTCATATGCTTTACTTTACTGTAGTACTGATAGATGTCTTGCTTTAACTGAATGAAAGTAAAACATTTAAAAATGATTTGTCCAGACATCAGATCCTACCATCCTACCATGTATATTTAACCATTTTCAAAACATAAACATATTATAAAATATATTTCTTTTGCACAGATTAACTGTGTATGTAGGAAGTTCCCAGTCTCTGTCAGTTCAGCTAATTTATTTACTTTATCCTGCAACTGCTGTTGAATTTCCTGAAATGTTGCATGGTCTTTCTGACATTCTTTAGTAAGCTGTTCTGCTGAATTTGAAACTCCTATGCACTTTTGAAAAGATGTATGTATAACTTGTCTAAGCTTCTTGAACTCATTATGTCTGTCTTTTAGAAGTTTACTACATTCCTTTGTAACAAAATGTACTAAGGGATCTATCAGTAACTGATTTGACTCACATGTGGTGACAGGACATAACTGTTCAACATCAGAATGTAATGGAAACACTTTACCCTTAGTTAATTCTTCAGATCTGTCTTTACAGTCTATTTTTTTAGCAATATGATGCAATATTATTTTATGGCATAATACACAAAATGCAGTGTTTGTTGAAGCACACACTAAACATTTGTCATTTTTCACATTGTTTTCTTTGACATACCAGTCAAATATTGTAATCCATTTGCATAATGCCTTACTATCAACCTGCCCTAATAAGGTTTTACATTTACTAATGTGCTGTGTATACCAACATAGCAATTTACTAAAGTTTGGTTTACTCCTGCATGAATTATAAATAATATCCATACTGTCTAATATACAAAACTGTCTATGAATGTACAAACTCTGTTTTTAACATCATCCACACTAAATATGTGACACAGAAAAAAAGTCTTACCAGTTAGCAAGAAAACAGGTGATCAGGCTGCTATTGCAGACGGCTAGAAATTTTTCAGAGTCACTTGAGAAGCTGGTGAAGCACAACAGGCAGCGGACTACTGTGCTAGTGGACATTCACCTTTTCTTGAAGAATTTATGGCACTGCGAATTTCTTGAACTAGTCTCACTCCGGATTGTAGACGTCTAAAAAACTTTACTACTGCAAGCTGCATAAACTGGAATACTTCTGTTCAGAATTGACACATACGTACAAATGTTAGTTACTGCAATTTAACTGAATTGACCCTCTGCAGGGCTTACCATCACTCCTCCTGTGTTTGAATGCAGATTGTAGGTTCAAATGCAGGCTAGCTTGCCATTGAAAAATTATATGGAGCTAGTCACTCAGCTGCCTCGCCATTGAAAAAATATATGGAGCTGCTTACTTGCTTGGTGCTTCTTGCTGTGGGATGGATTTGCAGTGTTCTTAAGACACTCAGTCTTGCTGGCTGAATTCTGCTAAAATTCAAAGTCTGGTTATATTTGCATTCACAGTCTGTTGCATACAGAAACTTGCAGAATATACACTGATGAGAGAATATACTTTGCAGCATCAACTTTAGAGAGCAGTAACCAATAACTTTTTATAATAAACCAAACGGAAACACGTTACAGCTTAAAAGTACTGTTCCAACTTTACTTCTCATATAGTACAGATGATGTGAGAGATATAACATTTACCTTAGGACTTGTGTCCCTACCATCCCTCTAACATAGCTGGATTTATACAGCTCTTTATATACAGTTTTAGTCCTGTAGAAACAATACTAAGCTTCCTTGTTTAACAATGTCTTGTAAGAGACCAGCTTTTCTGACAGTGTTAATATCCTGTAACAGTGTCCTGATGTCCATGTAGAAAAACATATTTTTGAGAAAACACATTGTCAGAGATCAGCTTTTCTGACAGTGTGAACATCCTGTATTTTATTTGGATCTTTGTATAAAAACATCTGTTCTTGTGTCATATCCTGTTTTTCCATGCAGAAAAACATATTTTTGAGAAAACACATTGTCACAGTGTCATAAACATATCCTGTTGTTTTAGGAAACATATTGTGTCCATTTTTTATATGCAGAAAAGCATGTCAGTGTTCTTTAAAAGCAGATTTTGCATTTTGCTCTTGCATACATCCTGTTTCTGAGTCTGTAAGGGAAAAATGTCCATTCTTTAAAAGCAGATTTTGTATTTTTGCTCTTGCATACATCCTGTTTTGAGTCTGTAAGGGAAGAATGTCCATTCAGCAGATTCCTTTTCCAAGCCATGGTCATTTAGTATGACTGCTGATCACATATTACTAAACTTTGTTTCTGCATTTAAGCAAGCCTTTTCTTTCAGCATATTTACAACATAATTAATTTCAGATTTATATTCATAAAATCTAACAATAGTAACATTACACAGTAAGATTGGACACTTCAGACACAGTAAGATTGGACAGTCATTTAGTATGACTGCTGATCACATATTACTAAACTTTGTTTCTGCATTTAAGCAAGCCTTTTCTTTCAGCATATTTACAACATAATTAATTTCAGATTTATATTCATAAAATCTAACAATAGTAACATTACACAGTAAGATTGGACACCTAAAAGGGAAGGCATCTCTGATCAGTATTAGCAAAAAACTACAGGCACTCATAAAATCGTCTAAGGCCAACTTCGAGAGAAAAATTGCACAGGACACTAAAGATAATCGCAAGGCTTTCTTTAGTTATGTTAGGAACCTGGGTGGGAATTCCCAGATATGTTCAGAATTAGTCCAAAATGACAAAAAATACACCAAACCCACAGACATTGCCAACATCCTAGCTGACAGGTTCAGCGCAAACTTCTCCCCCCCTCCCCAACAAAAGGACAAATATCTATCCAAGCAGAGTGCTGCCCCCCTGACATCTCAGATGCTCAAGTAAGAGCTGCTCTCTCCAAAGCAAAAAACACAGCATCAATGGGACCAGATGGTGTCCCGGGCTGCATCCTACATGAACTCCAAGAAGAGCTAAACCCAAACATAAAACTACTGTTCAATCTCAGCCTTACTACAGGATATGTACCCAAAGAGTGGCGTACAGCAACAGTGGTCCCTCTCCACAAAGGTGGTGCCTCAACGGATCCTGGAAACTATTGCCCCATAAGCCTGACTAGCTTGGTCTGCAAAGCTATGGAAAGGATCATCATGGACCTCATAAATAAAGATATTGGGGACCTACAGACACTGGATCCTACCTAGTTTGGCTTTGTTAAGGACAGATCCTGCCTCTTAAACCTGGTTGATTTCTTTGAAACAGTCACTAAGGCCATTGACGAGGGGAAGGTGGTCCACACAGCCTACCTGGACCTCGCAAAAGCCTTCGATACAATACCCCACTCAGGCATTATAGATAAGCTCACCAGCTTAAATATAAACCCCTATGTCACTAGATGAGTTGCAAACTGGCTCAAGGACAGAGCCCACATAGTTAGAATTGCTGGAGCCATGTCAGACTCCAAACCAGTTACAAGTGGCGTCCCACAAGGCTCAGTCCTGGGACCTCTCTTGTTCGGTATATATTTCTCGGAGGTACAGGCCAACACGGAAGGACTGTGGTTGACCAAGTTTGCAGATGACTGCAAACTGGGCGCCATAATCGACACTCCAGCCGACACAAGCATCCTCCAAAAGGGCCTCATAGAAACAGACAACTGGTGCCACAGCCATGGCCACAAGCTAAACGTCAAAAAGTGTATAGTCATCCCCTTTGGCAAAAACAAAGTGCCCACAAATTACCACATAGGTGGTAATCCATTAAGTACAGAAGTAATTAGGGACCTGGGGACCCAAGTTGATAGCAATCTCTCATTTGACAACCATGTGGCCAAAGTGGTTAGAAAAACATTTTATATAGCCCACCTAATCATGAAGGGATTCACATCTAGATCAGGGGAGGTCATCGTGCCTCTTTACTCATCCCTCATCAGGCCCATAATTGAGTACAATGCCCCTTTTGGGATGTACCTTACGAGACACCTGCAGCAACTGGAAAGACCCCAAAAGTACCTCACCAAGAGGATCAAAGGGCTCAAACAGATGCCATATGCTGCCCGGTTAAAGAAAAGTACAGTTTTGTACCTACCATAAATGTAGATGTTCGAGGATCCACATTGCTGCAGTCCTTACTATTGGGTAGTCCGCTGTCCAGTCGGCCCGAATACCAGAGTATATGGCTGACGTCGGTCAGGGCGCATTAGACTGACGTCAGTACGTCAGGGTACTAATGCGCATGACCGACGTCATATCCTCAGTCTTTTCTTGCCCCAGATGTCAGAAGACCCTAAAAAGACAAGGCCCAAAATACCTGCACCAAAATTATGTACAATATATACAAAAATATATACAAAAATATCAACAGATAACCTCACCTACACAACCACCCCTAAACACAGAGGGGAAGGAGGGAGGGTAAATTGGACTGCAGCAATGTGGATCCTCGAACATCTACATTTATGGTAGGTACAAAACTGTACTATGTTCTTCGCTCCACATTGCTGCAGTCCTTACTATTGGGTAGAATCCCAAAGCAGAGGTAAGGGAGGCTGGCAAATCATAAAGAAGTAGGAGCTGACAACATGCCCTGCAAAACAGCTGTGGCAAAACCAGCCCTAGACTTAGAGTAGATAGGAAGGTGATAATGCTTAGAGAAAGTATGCACTGAACTCCAAGTAGCTGCCTCCAAAATATCTTTAGTTCCCACCCCTTAGAAATGCTGTTGAAGTGGCAGTAGCCCTAGTGGAATGAGGCCTAATCCCAGCTGGAATCTCCTTGCCATGATGGGAATAACAAAATGCAATGCAAAACCCAATCCACCTAGAAATAGTTTGTTTTGACACAGGCTTGCCCTGCGAACTCAAAGCAAAAGAAACAAACAACTGCTGAGACTGCCTAAAATCCTTAGTCCTGCTCAAATAATAACGCAATTGCCTGTGTACATCTAAAGTGTGCAAAATCTTTTCCCCTTTATTTTGGGGGTCTGCATAAAAAGTAGGCAAATGAATAGTTTGGTTTAAAGCCACACTAGAAACCACCTTAGGCATAAAGGAAGGATTAGTACGTAATGATACCCTATCCTTATGGAAAATCAAAAAGGGCTCTACTGCCATAAGGGCCTGCAACTCAGACACCCTTCTTGCAGAAGTAATAGCCAAAAGAAAAGCAGTCTTCCATGACAAGTATTTCAATTCAGCAGTAGCCGCAGGCTCAAAAGGTTGTAGAGTAAGTTTTTCCAACACAAAATTGAGATCCCAAGCAGGAGTAGGAGCTCTACGTGGGGGTCTTATATTCTTTGCCCCTCTAAGAAACTGCTTGAACAAAGGATGCGAAAACAATGGTGGGTCACAATCATAGTGAGCTGAAATTGCTGCAGCATGAATCTTAATGGAAGAGAAGGACAAACCTTTGTCCAATAACTCAGTAAGATATTGAAGAGCCACACTCAAATTAGGCTCAGAAACCTCCAAATTCTTTGCTGTACTCCAAAATAAAAATCTCTTCCATTTTTCTCGTACACTTTCCTTGTACTAGGTCTTCTAGCTTCCATAATCACATTTAAAACTTGTTGAGGAAGTTGAGACCTGCTGTGTTTCAACACAGAATATGCCAGGCTGTTAGATGGAGAGTGAAGCTTGACATTGAGCAGATGACCGTCCTTCTGAGATAACAGATGAGGAATCAAAGGTAAAGGCCATGGAGGCTTCCTTACCAGACTCCTTAGTAGTGGGTACCAGTGTTGCGAGGCCAATCTGGAGCTATCAAAATCATCCTTGGCTTGTCTTGTCTGACTTTTAATAGCACCTTTGGAAGAAGAGGCAGAGGTGGAAAGGCATACACATGAAGGTTTTTCCAACTGAAAGACAGAGCATCCACTTTCCAAGCTGTGCGATGAAACCCCTTTGTGCAAAACTTTGGCAGCTGGTGGTTTAGTGGAGAAGCGAACAGATCTATGTCTGGAGTTCCCCATGACACTGTCAATTTCTGAAATACATGAAGATCCAGTTTCCACTCGTGGGGATCCATGATTTGTCTGCTTAACACATCTGCTAAGGAGTTCTGTGCTCCTGGCAGAAACCTTGCCTGAAGAGTTAGTTACAAGCTTAGCGCAGTCTCCCATAAAATCATTGCTTGCCTGCATAGAGGATAAGAATGTGTTCCCCCTTGCTTGTTGATGTACCACATGACAGTTGTGTTGTCTGTTAGAATCAACACCTGCCCTGGAAGAAGTAACTCCTTGAAAGCCATTAATGCAAACTGGACTGCTAACATCTCCTTCATGTTGATATGTAGATGCTGTAGTCTGGCAGGCCACTTGTCTTGTATCCACTTTCCATTTAGATGAGCTCCCCAAGCAATGTCCGAGGCATCTGTCGTTAAAATCTGACTCGCCTCTGGCCGGGTCACAGAGAGTCCCTTGTTTAGGTGACATTCCTGAGCCCACCACAAAAATTCTTTTTGAAGGCAAGGTATTATTTGAATGACAGTGTCCAAATCCTGGCAGTGCTGTGTCCATACATTTTTGAGATACCATTGTAGCTTCCTCATATGCAGTTTGGCATTGGGAAGCACCAGAATACAAGATGCCATGAACCCTAATGCTTGAAGGACTGTCCTTGCAGTCAGCACGGACTGATGAGATAGTTGATGGAAGTAAAGTGATAGACTCTTCTGTTTGTCCGGGGTTAAAAAGGCCATCTGGGCTGCTGTATTCAGTCTCACACCCAGAAAGCACATGTCTTGAGAGGGTACTAGACTGGACTTTATTTCGTTCACAGAATACCCTAGGCATCTTAGCACTGCTATAACATATTCCAGATGCTGTAGAAGGTCTTCCTTTTCTTGAGCCAGAATCAGGCAGTCGTCCAAGTAAGGATAGATTTGAATTCCTTGTAGCCTGAAGTAAGCTATCACTGGAGCCAGAACCTTTGTGAATACTCTGGCAGTAGATAAGCCAAAGGGCAATGCAGAGAACTGATAATGAGAATTTCCAGCTCGAAACCGCAGATACTTCCTGCAACTTAGCCTTATAGGCACATGAAGGTAAGCTTCCTTGAGATCTAAAGTTACCATCCAGTGATCTTTGCCCAGCAGAGGTAAAAGCTGTTGTAACGTCAACATCTTGAACTTGGGAATGTCCAGATAAGTGTTGAGGAGAGATAAATCCAAAATTGGTCTCCACGTGTTCCCCTTCTTTGGTACTAAGAACAGGCGAGAATAAAATCCTAGGCCCCTTTCTGATACAGGGACTGGCTGAATGGCCCCTATCTGGAGTAACTGAGAAATTTGCTTGTGAGCCTCTTTTCTTTGTGGAGGAGGAACGTCTGGCATGCCTTTGAAAGGGGCAATGTATGGAAATAGAACCTGTAACCGTGGTGAATGATATCCAACACCCATCTGTCTTGAGTAATTAAATCCCAATTTTCTTTGAAAAGAGACAGTCTTCCCCCCAAAGGAGCTGCCAGACGAGAATCTACTGGCAGCTGAAAAGGCAGGTCATTGGGTCTGTTTACGAAAGGACTGACCCCTGCCCTCACCAGAAGTCTGAGCAGGAGAACTCCCTGTTCTAGGCCTAAAAGAACCTTGAGCCCTGCCCCTACCACGTCTAGACCTACCCCTAGACTGGGAATCATAAGCAGGATATGTCCACCCCTTAGCAGGCCAATTTCTACTAAACTTCGGAGGCTGCACCTGCAAAAAATCTTTAACAGTTTGCATAGACTTAGCTTTGTCCTCCATTTTCTTTAAAACTGCTTCCACAGGCGAACCAAACAACACATCAGACTGTAAAGGAGCATCCAAAATCCTTGTCTTAACATGCTCAGCTAAATTCTGATCCCTCAACCAGGCATGCCTGCGAAGAACAGAACTAGTGGCAGCCACCCTCGAGGAGGCCTGTACAGCATCAAAACCACATTGCAAAGAATGCTTACCCACTTGTTCAGACACATGAACCAAATCCAGCAACTCTTTACACTCAATACCTTCCGCCAAAGCATCCACCTTAGATTTCAATTGTGAAAGGAGATAATTTTGATATTTTAGCATGTGAAACTGACAATTCAACGCTCTCATGGCTAGAGTAGAAGAAGTATACACTTTCTTTCCCCACCTATCCAAAGCCCTTGCCTCTTTATCAGTGGGAACAGGATTTTTAACCACAGAGGCCTTAACACCTTTAGGCCCCTGAGAAACAGTTTCTGGGTCCGCCCTAGGACTCTTAAACAAATACTTATGAGCTTCGGGCACCCTATAGTACCTATCAGGTTTAACAGGAGCAGGAGGCAAAGAATCAGGGTTCAGGGAAGCCTCTGCAAAAACATCTTCCACCACATTCAACACAGGAGGTATAGCTAAGGGCCTATGCTGGGGCAAAACAAGAATTCCCTAAGCCTTTTCCTGGAATCAGAGTAATCCTGGCCTTCCCATTTAAAGTGCTCCCTCATGGAATGCAGAGTCTCTGAAAATGAGAAATCCTCAGGAGGAGAAGCTGTAGGAGTGGAATCATCCACATCAGAATCAGAATAAGGAGGATACTCCTGCAAATCTTCCGCAGAAGACTCAGAAGCCTCTGAACACTGTTCAAAACTATCAAACTCCTGATCCACCCTAGGCCTCTTATCAGGAGGGGGCATAGAACCTCTAATCATAGTAATCAAATCTTCTGCCATTTTAAGCATATGTTTCTTAGGTACAGAACCCGAAATGCTAGGAGAAGCCCCCCCTGAAGCTGAACTTGGCCTACCTCTCAAAGAAGTTTTGGCAACAGAAGGGGAGGCTCTAACTACCTTGGGAAGAGCAGTTACCTGAGAAGCCCCCTCAGCCTGGCCTACCTCCTGAGAAGGCACATCCTGTAACAGTAAAGTTTCTGCCTGAGACTCCATAGAAACTCCTGGCAAAACCTCCGGCTCCACTGAGCCTTCTAAAGAACCGACGTCCGGGACTGCCGGTTCATCAACCCTAGGCTTCGCTGTTTTGTCCTTGCGCTTCTTGGACGAAGCGGGCGTCGGAGCATCCGACGGCATTTTATAATTGCAACGCTTCCCAAACACTAACCTGGCACAGTCTAACCTCCTCTTAATAGTGCGTTTGTTAAACCTAGCACAAGAGCGGCATCCAACAACGTCGTGCTCAGGCCCTAAACAAGGTATACACAAGGTATGGTAATTCCTATGAGGTATCTGTTTCCCACAAGAAATACAGTTATTCACTTTTTCTGACATCCGGTTAAATACTGAGGCAAGAAAAAACCAAAATGTTCCCCAACGGGTACTTAGCCAACTCTGATTCGGTCTGAAACTCCGCTCGAAATATCTCAGAACGCCAACCTGCACTCGCAAAACTGCTTCTGCATCGGACCATGCGGCAAAAAAGACTGAGGATATGACGTCGGTCATGCGCATTAGTACCCTGACGTACTGACGTCAGTCTAATGCGCCCTGACCGACGTCAGCCATATACTCTGGTATTCGGGCCGACTGGACAGCGGACTACCCAATAGTAAGGACTGCAGCAATGTGGAACGAAGAACATCTCCAGTTCTACTCAGTGGCATACTGCCTGCTCAGAGGCGATCTGTGCCTGACGTACAAAGCCATGTCCAACCCGGAATTAATGGACATGTTACACCTCAGAAAATCCAAATCCCATCGAGCTACGCGCTCGAGAGACTTGAACCTCAGCACTGAAATAAACAAGACATGCTGGAGGGACAGATTCATAACCCAGAGGCTCCCTTCACTCTGGAATAAAATCCCAGTCCAGGTTAGGCAGAGTCCCTCATTGACTCTCTTCAAGAGGAATCTTGATGAGTGGATGGGAGATCGTAGGTTTACCCCAGGTATCACTTCTGTGTCACTGTTAGACAGAGGCACAGTATACTAACCTCAAAAAAGGGCATAGCAAAATTATTTTAAAATGGGTGGCGAAAGCCAAACACACTCTGGCTAGGCTTATAAATGCCCTAGGGCAGATAGCCTAGTATGAACCTATGAACCTATGAACCTTTTGCTAAGGGCCTTAAAGTAGCTGATATACAGGGGCTGGTGATGGTGGAAACTGCCTTATAGTCTGGGCAGAAGGGGTAGAGTTAGTAAACCCATGCCAGCTTTTCCCAGGTGTGTGTGTGCGTGTGTGTGTGTGTGTGTGTGTGTGTGTGTGTGTGTGTGTGTGTGTTTGTATAAATCAAAACTCGAAGTGTGTGTGTCAGCTACTTGGGCAGGGACGTGAAGCAGTGGTTAGACAGAGAAGGTGCTGGAGGTCTTGGTTGGGCCACTCAACTGAGATCTCAACCCTATAGCTGTGTCAGTCGAGAGTCTTACTGGGGATCTGGAGAAAGAGGGAGAAACCAGCCCCAAACTGACTGTGGTCTCTGTGTGCTCTTAAAGGAAGTTGCACTGTACTGTGTGTGTACTTATTATCCTCCCACTGTGTACATTCCCCACTGTTGCCAGTGGTGAGGATTGAGGCTTCTTGATTACTAGGCCAGTGCTGGGGTGTGACAATATGGACTAGCACTTCACCTATGATAACATCAACATATTCATGCCCTTTTAACAAACTGCTCATTTCACATTGAAATATTTCTGGTAATGCAGTTATATAAAAGGAAGACTTTTGAAACAAACCTTACCAATCAGTTTAATAAAGATTTCTAGCTACTGACTATGTCTCTCTAGGAGTATCTGCAAAACAACCCACTTGAGGCATTTAATGTGGGGACACTGGCACCAACCATCTTTAGATACACTATTCTCAAGGGTAGGTAGCATGAAACTCCTCCTCACAATGGTATCCTTTAACTTTTTTAACTCAATGCACATTCTCACACTGCGATTCCTTTTGGTAACCTGTACTACTGGTACACACCATTCATAGGTTCAGTTACATTTTCAGATGTTACCAAGTGTTCGTTTCAGTTCTGTTTCTTCTTTAGAGACTACTGGAAATGATACTCTTCTGGGTGTGGTCAAGGCATACATAACATTGTGTGATTTCAACTTTTTCTTTACGGACTGACAGTTAAGCAGGCCAACTTCTCCAAACATATCCATCATGTCACAGACCTACTGATCAAATTATTCATCTATCACATCTATCCAAAATGCATACTTGTATTCCTTCCACTCACTCATTGCTAGTAATCTTATTATGCTCTTGTCTGCCTGCAGAGCTACATATTTTAAATTTGCCTCATGCAACTGCAGACATGTAAAAATGCTTCTGCACCTACCATTTGATATTACAATAAAACAACCACTCTATCAATGTTACAGTTTACTGGGATTCCATGTTTTGGGAGTTTGCTATGCCAAACACTGAGTCAGACTGGCGAGTCACTCATGGAACCCATTTAAAATGCCTTCTGAACACTCTCCTCAGTCTTATTCTCAATGGCTACTTCTTTCATGAGCTTAATTTTACACCAACTGCAAACTGCCCCAGATTGTTGCATTTCATACCTCATCTGCCATGTGCAGCACATTGCTCTCACCCAGAATGTGAATGTTTTTAATTCTTGCATTCGAGTTTGCATTCTCTCTGCTTCTCATACACATGCTGACTTTGGCCAGGATGATACTTTCTTTACTGAATTTGCCAATGTCTTTGCCTTTCATCTCACACAGATCATTTGCTCTCTGTATATTAGCATTTTGCATATTTAGTAATTCAACTTAACCATTTTGAGTTAGTTTTTTACAGCTGAAATTTGGTAAACAACTTTATTTTCTAGCAGAATGTTTTTTTTTTTTTGGTAAAATTACTTACTTTGAGCTCTGTGACATCCGTGGCTGTTTACCATAGTTTCAGGATCGGAATGGTATTTTTGTGATTACCTTTTTTTGTTTAAGTGAAAAATATCCCATTGAAATGATACCCTTTTAGTCATCAGCTGAGGTACTAAATAATAGTACAAAACCTAAGACTGCAAAGTTATGATGCAACTTTAATTCCATACAAAATGGCAGCATACTCAGAACACAGTTACTATCACAGCTTCTTCCCCTCAAATGATTGAAAGGTTATATGCATTATGGGTACACAGCAGTCTTAAAGGTATACACACACACACACACACACACACACACACACACACACACACACACACACACACACACACACACACAGACACACACACATAAAACTAATATAATCACAGAAGGTAAATGAGTTTATATTCTTGGAAAAACGTGTGAAATCTGTTTTGAATCATGCATTAAAGAATAGCTTTGCCTTTATTCTGTCTGCATTTTCAACAGTGCTGACCATTGTGCATTTCAAAATAAATAAATTAATTAATTAATAGTAAGTGTGAGGAATATTTGGTATAGTGGTTAAACTCTTTATCTTACAGATACATGGTAGAGGGTGTGATTCCAACCTTTGGTTATTGGCTAGGCTTGTAATACTCTGCATACTAACAGTCTAGTTCATAGGTTCATATGTGTTTACTAGACAAACAACCACAAGGGCCTTTTTAAGACTAGCCATGCATCTCACATCTCTGACAAGTCCTGATACCCTTAATAAGTATAAGCATGGGCCTGGGAGATAAACCATTTACAGGTACCTGTTTGCATCAGAGACACAGGTGTCAAACCAGGGATGAATTTGCTGTTTCCCATCCAATTGTCCAAGTTGCACTTGAATTGGACTAGGGAGGAACTCTGCTTCCCATGGATGGGGAGCCTGTTCCATAGATGGTATAGTCTCTGGGATACATACCTATCTCTCCAGCAGGTCCTGTTTGTTTTGTGGATATGCAGGAGGTCCATCAGAGTGGGGTCTGACAATGCCCTGTATGCCAGGCATAAATCTCCCCTCCAAAGCCTGTAGGAGACAGAATACAGGGATAAGGCCTTGAGGCAATCTGCATAGGATATATTACTTATGCCCTGTATTCTTTTAGTGAGGAACCTCTGTGGACATTCCAGTTGTTGGATATGCCTGGTTAGGTACATACCAAATAGTGCATTGTACTCAATGATAGGTCTGATGAATGCCAAATACAGTGGAACAATGACTTCCTTGGACTTAGATGCCATACCTTTGTTTATAAGTTGTGCAGCATAGAATGATTTCCACACCACTGTAGACACATGATGAGCAAAGGCTAGATTACAGTCTATGTGCGACCCTAAGTCCCTGACTACTGGGTCAGCTCTAAGGGTTGTGTTATCAATATGATAGTTATCAGGGATGGATGACTTCCCAAAGAATACTATTATGCATTTCTTTACATTTAGTTGTAGTCCATGACTCTGACACCAGCTGTTTATCTGCCTCAGCCCCTCCTGGAGAACATTTGTGTCAGTGTGAGATTCAATGACAGCTCCTGATTTGCAATCATCTTCAAATTTAGTCAGCCAAAGACCACTGACATTGGCCTTGATGTCTGAGAAGTAAATGCCAAAAAGGAGCGGCCCAAGGATTGATCCCTGAGGGATTCCAGTTATGACTGGCCTCTTTGTAGAGGTGGACACCTCAATTCTAACTTCCTGGGTTCTGTCTGTGAGCCAGTTGGCTATCCACTGGGTGACATATGGGTTTGTACCTAACCTCTTGAGTTTGTCAACAAACTGACCCTTACATAGAGCTGGTCTCTCTTCCAGGCCTTCCTCCAGCCTCTTACAAGTCCTAACTCTTTCTCCCTTGTCCATTACTGTAGCCAGTCATTATACTACCTAATCTGTTCTTTCCTTGGTCTGTTGGTAGATGGTACAGGTAACATATGGATCAATATCTACCAAAGCCAACAAATTTAAACTAACTAAACAAAGGTCATCTCCAACCCTTCTCCTAGCAGCTCTCTGTTAACTCCCTAGCCCTATATACTGCCATACCATCTTGCCCCTTTAAACAGATTATTGTTGCCTGCATGCACCACAACATGCATCCTCCCAACTCCCCTTTGATGATTACTTCGATCACCTAAGCCCCAACAGCAGTTTCACTGAAATCTGGTCTTTAGTCCTGTTTGTGCTTGAATTTCCAATTACAAAAACCCTGTTCATGGTCTCTCCTCTCATCTGCTCCTTGGTCCATGTTAATACACTTACTATCTAACATTTCCACCTCAACATTCACCTCAGTGTCCACCATTCTTAGTCTTTTTTACTAGTTGTTCTATTTACCTCCTTCCTTGTAGGATCTGTAAGCTGTTCTTATCCCTTCAGTGCTCTTCTTTCAAGGCATTTTTGCTGTTGTGTCTCTTCTGCATCTGTCTCCCTCAACTGGCTTAGTATCCATCCCTACCCACTCCCCCCACTCATCTTGTGGAGTGATTCTCACTTGGCCACCCGTATCTCTATCCATTGTCACCACTCCTTGCATATCTCCTAACATCCTCTGTCCTCTGTTTCACCATCACATTTCCTGCTTTTTCCTTTCACCTTACTCTGGGCTAGTCCATTGCCTGTACTCCTCTAACAATCTTTGCCCTAGTTATTTTGTCTTCCGGTTTTTCTACCCCTAACATTCCCATCCTGTCTGTGAACATTATGCTGCCTCCTTCTCTTCAGACTTACAATACCTTTTTATGCCTGCCTAGACAGTTCACCAACATCTCTAGCTCCTATAGTCTTATGTCTTATGTAACACTCCCAAATTCTCCTACACAATACTGATCATCTTCAGTCCCAAAGTTCTGTATGTTAAAAGGCTTACTATCATGTACTCGACACACAGGCAGTTGAGTCTATAAATACCCAAAACCATCCCATGAAAGTTGGAATAGCAACTACTGGTATACCATCTGAAAAACACCAAACCTTGAAACTCCCTACCGCTCAGGACCCAGGACAAATGTTACCATGACTCTAGAAGTGGGACAAGTTTGGTCGATCGATAATGTCAGTTTTCAAATTTCCAACGTTTGCAGTGTGGGATTTGCACAGGCAGACTCAACCTCTTGTGTGTCAAGTACATGATAGTAAACCATGCCAAAGTGCTGAGGAGATAAGAACAGGAAGGACTTCGAAACTCAAATTCATATAACAGTTAAGCAACTGAAGAGCCAGTAGCCTTTAGAACACAACAGCGGCAGGTTAGGTAAGGTGTAAAAAAATAAAAATACTTGCACAACAATCTTTCCTGGCAGTTATCATAATAAAGCCTTGACCTTACCTTAAATAAAAATACTGTTTCTCAGCTCTTCCTATTATTCATAAATGGTTAGCCCCCTTGACTCACAGAATGCTGCACACACCTTTGCTTCCTTCTCACCTTAACCTAGAATCTTCAAAACTCCAAGAAAAAAAAATGCCAAATGGCAATGCAAAAAAACACGAGCAAAATATGAAAACAATGTAATATGCGAAGTAATACCTCCCCCAAAAAAGACTTGCACAGATCTTTCCAGCCAGCCTCATCATAAATAAAATGCTATTACTTAGCTACTCAGACAATTCAGAAAGAGTTAATCCGTTCTGACATACATATTGACCAGAAATGTTTGTTTCCTGTCCCTACAATTTCTGCAACTCCAATAGCTCCAAGAAAAACAAAACATTTAAAACAAAACAGCAATGTAATAAAGCAAGTAGAAGACAAAAAAGGAAAGCAAGAAAGTAAGAAAGAAAATTTAAGTATACAAGCTGCCAAACTATAAACTGAAAAAAATTCAGAATCGTTCCTGGCATTCTCTCATTCTATTTAAATGGTAATGTTCCTTATAACAGTTTTGGTACTAAGACTCTTTCTGCCAGTGTTTCTTATTAGCTTGTAAGAGGCTTTCAGCGCTATCTCAACATAGTCTGTGAAAGTTAGCTTGCTATCAATTATTGTTCTCAGATACTACCAGTGGTGAGCTTGTTTACTTTCTCCTGCTGATGCCAACACATTTTTGAGTATTTTAAAAGAGTGTTTAAGCATGCTTAAAATAACCAGGTGTTCAGTACACTGAAGCTATTGTAATGGAGAATTAAGTTTTTCTTCTTTACCTAAGTTGTAGATAATCATGGAGTTAGTATGCTGCAGACATTACATCCCCTCTGTAAGTAGTTGTACATTACTTGTAAAGGTTAGAAAAAGTAAAGGCCTCAAGAAGGATCCCTGGGGTATTTGCTTCCATGCCTCTCGACATCTAAGCACAAGAAATCTGGACAAAGCCAAAAATAATGGTACGGCAAAGGCCCAATATCAGGGGCAGGTTTTAAGAATTACCCTTATACATTAGGGTTGCCACCTCTCCAGAACTGCCCTGGAGTCTCCAGGATTTTTATAGCATCTCCTGTCTCCAGGAAGTAATATAAAAAACTCTGAAATGTTCAAGAATAATGGCATTACACTCTTGCTTAACTGGAACTCAAGCAACCGGCATTCACTCACACACAATCATGCTCACTGGCTCTCTCCCGATCTCACACACACACACACACACACACACACATACACACACTCACTTCCTCATTCATACCTGCATTCATTCACACATCGCACTCAGTCTCCTGATCTCACACACACACGCACACACACACACACACACACACGCACGCACACACACACACACACACACACACACACGCACGCGCACACACACACACACACACACACACACACACACACACACACACACACACACACACACACACACTTCCTCATTCATGCTTGCATTCATTCACACATCGCACTCAGTCTCCTGATCTCACACACACACGCACACACATAAACACATGCACACGCGCACACGCGCACACACGCACACACACACACAGTCACTTCCTCATTCATAGCTGCATTCATTCACACATCGCACACAGTCTCCCGAACACACACACACACACACACACACACACACACACACACACACTCACGCAAACACACACACACAAACACACACATACACACACAGTCACTTCCTTATTAATACATGCATTCATTCACACATCGCACTCAGTCTCCTGATCTCACACACACACACACACACACACACACACACACACACACACACACACACAGTCACTTCCTTATTAATACATGCATTCATTCACACATCGCACTCAGTCTCCTGATCTCTCACACACACACACACACACACACACACACACGCACACACACTCACGCAGTCACTTCCTCAGTCAAACCTGCATTCATTCACACATCGCACTCAGTCTCCCAATCTCATGCACACACACAGTCACTTCCTCATTCATACCTGCATTCATTCACACATCGCTCTCACCGTCTGTCACACGCACACGCCACATACCCACTTACGCATTCATTCATACATCGCTGTCTCTCTCTCTCTCTCTCTCACACACACACACACACACACACACACACACACACACACACACACACACACACACACACAGCCAAACACCCACTTACCTCTCAACTGTACAGATTTTCGTAGAATGTCCATATTTTTGCCTCATATTTTTGGTTCATTTCTCTTAAAATTGTGTATTTCTGGCATATTAGTGGCAAATAATTAAAGACTGAAGTTAGAAAATAATGACACATGTTTGAGTTTCAGACTTCATACCCTTCCGAAAATTCATACTAATGCAAAACCTGTTATTCTATCAACTTTCTAAGTTTGTAGGAACAATATTTAAAACTTCTCCCTATTTCTGGATCGTTGTCCCATTTTATTTATGCCTCTGCCTAGATTTCTTGCTCTAAGAGGTTGAGAGGTATGCCACTTGACTTGCGCATTCATCCACACATTGCTCTCGCTCTCCCCGATCTCTCTCTCTCTCTTTTTCTCTCTCACACATAAAAGCACACACACACACACACACACACACACACACACACACACACACACACACACACAAAATCTCTTGCTCCATACCTCTCAACCTCTTAGAGCAAGAAATTTCTACAAAGCCATAAATAAAAGTGGGACAAAGTCCCAAAAATAGGGACAGTTTTTTTAAATATTGCCCATTATTTACTGCTTTGTCCAGATTTCTTGTTCTTAGAGTTAACTCTCTAGCAACCAGAAATGACACTTATCCAGCATCTACCAACAATAAAAAAGCTGCGTAACCATTTCCTTAGTTTTATTATGTATTTCACTTTCTTGGGTTGGTTTTCCAAACAAGAAATTTCTTATCCATAAAAAAATGTAACAGCTCTATGTCTACATGTTTTTGGATGTGGTTGGACTATCATCCATATATGACACTTTAAGATCGACCCTATAGCTCCCTTTTGCCCTAGAAGCAGAGTCTATACTGTACCTATCCCCAAGGGTGCTGGATAACTTAAAGTCTACTGTACTTAATTTGTTGCCGTGGCCGCACTGCGCATGATCAATAAAACCTTGCAAGTCGCAATGGCTGAATCAAAGCATTCGGATTATGAATCTGAAAGTTGTATAAAGGCAAAAAAGAAGTATCACTATTCATTCAATGATGAATGGTTAAAAGTAGCCGATTTTAAGGATTTGGCTGGGTAAGAAAACAAAGTCTGAAGCAGAATGCAAACTTTGCCATCACTCATTTACAGTGAAGTACGGGGGATGCAGATCAGTAGTAGTGCATGCAACATCGGAGAAACATAATAAAAATGTGAAGCAGATTAAGCAAAATACAGTCATGATGAGCGTCTTCAGAAAACCAAATACCGAAGAGAACGATCTTATAACAGCTGCTGAAGTAACTCTAACTTACCAGTGTTCACAGTGTTAAGCATCATCACAGCTATGCAAGTCAAGATTGCGGTAACAAGATAATGGGAACTATTTTCCCAGAATCTAGTTTTTGTGAAAAAGATTGCTTGCACCAGAATGAAAGCAACTAATTTAACTGAAAATGTTCTTGCTTCTGCTTCACAAGAACAGCTGATCTCTGACGTGCACGAATCAAAGTACTTTCAATAGCAACTGACTCTTCAAACAAAGGAAGCATTAACTTTTTCCAGTTAAATTGCAGTATTTTCCAAAACAAGAAGGAATAAAACATGGTTTGCTAGACTTTTATGAAGATTCAGGTGAAAGGGCGAGGCAGTAATGGGTAGATTAGTTGAAGTGATAGAGATAAACAGATTGGACATAAGCCAAGTGTCTGCATTTTCTGGGAACAATGCTGCAGTCAATTTTGGCAAGAAGATTTCTGTGTATGAGAAACTGAAAAAAAGAAATTATGAACTCATTTTGGTGAATTGCAAGTGCCATATTCTGCATAATTGTGTTAAACAGGCATGCAAAAAAACTTTGTGAATGGACATTGAAATTCTCATTCTCAAAGTTTATGCTGAATTTTCCGGATATGCCAAATGAACTGCACAGCTCCAGTCATGTTTCAAGTTTGTCGAACTTGAGTATCAAGAGATTCTTCTTCATGTACCAACGAGATGGTTATCATTACATCCAGTACTTGAAAGAATACTTCTAGTATGGCCTGCTTTACAGTCTTACTTTGTTTCAAGGGGAGAAGAAGAATGCCACAAAGTAATTTGGGATGCCTTTAGAGATGAAGAAGGCGAGTCCATACCTAACCTATACTGCTGTTTCTTACAAAGTGTTATGCAGGTCATTCAAAGTAATGTGCTAATGTTAGAGTCGGATCAAACTACTAGTTCCGAACTGCATAATATTATGATTGGAGTAAGACAGAAAATTGCAGATCACAAGCGAGACAAATTTTATGGAAAGGCTGCTGCAGACATGCTTAAAAGAATTCCAGAGGATAAGAAAAAGCACTTTGAAGCTGATGATGATCAATTCTACAACAAGTGTTTAAACTACCAAGACAAGTGGTATAATTACCAGGCTGCAGAATTTCAAGCAGTGAGAGCTTTAACCTTGAAAGAACCAGTGATGTGTTGCTTATTCGAGGAACTGGCAGACAAGTTGTGCATTGACATCGACAAAGGCAAGTACTATGATGACTACTGTATTCTGCGTGACGTTCAAACAGAGCTTGTGGAAAAAAGTGAACGAGTGGTCAATCGATGGAAGGATTTTTTTTCACAAAACTGACACATAGCAAGTGTGGTGAGGAACTCTTTAAAGTTGTATCCTTCGCATTTTCTATACCTGTGTCGAATTATTCGCGTGAACTTCAGTGTGATGAATTCTTTGTGGACCAAAGAAAGAAATTATCTGGGACTTGGTGTTTTGCGAGCTGAGCTGCAGGTGTGCGAAAATTTGAGGTACAGTTCTCAGTTTCATGAATTCTTGATGAAGACCCCCAATTTGTTGGCGGCTGCAAGATCTGATCAGAAATATACTTTTAAGCACAAGTAGTTTTCGTGACTCTACCAAAGCACACAGAATGAACATTTGAATAATTAGTTTACATTTGTATTACTGTTTTAAACTTTTCCTGTACATAGTTTTCGTTGTACAATCATTATGAATATTAACATATCAAAGACTGATAGTCTCCGAGTCAGACAGCACTTAGGCCAAACAATACAGTTTTTGTTTAACATTAAAATAGCATCTCCAGGAATCAGCCTTATGTGAGGTGGCAGCCCTATTATGCATTCAGAAACTTGCTAGAATAACAAGTTGTGTGATAATGTGCATTTTCCAAAGCATATGAAGGCTGAAATGCAAATGTATATCATTCCTCAATGATTTGCCAGAAAACAACAACAGACCAAAAATATAAGGGAAAAATCTGGACATTCTTGGACATTCTGCAAAAATCTGGACAGCTGAGAGGTATGCTTACTCCTAAGAATTCTCTTTCATATGAGGAAATGGTTGACTCACTGATTACAACTAGTGTCCTGTCAGGCAGTTATTAAACCAGTGAAGCTCATGCCAACTACACCCCATGCTTCATTAACAAGGTATAATCAATAAGGTCAAAGGTCTCTGAAAAGTCTTAAACTATAGCAACTGTAAGTGTGTCACAGTTTACTGTGCCACAGCTTACAATTTTAATGTAGAGTGATTTGGATGTAGTGCCCTACCCTAAAATAATGCTGATTCACTGTGAGTAGATTTTGTTACGTTAAATGGTTTGCAAGCTGCAGATGAACAAGTCTTTCATGTGGCTTAGCAATGGCAATGACAATGAATATCAGTCAATAATTTTCAACCATTTCTAAATGTATTACTTTAAACAGTGTTTCATTGTCCACTTTTAGAAAGTAGTTTTGATGGTACAACAACAGTGGCCAAAGATTAAACTGGATTACAGGTTATTCAGCCATAGTTGTTGCTGCTAATTATGTAATAGGTAGGTCCTGTAATTTGATCAGTTTTGGTTAAAAAGTATTATTTAAATCTCTTGGAGGTAGCAACATGGGACCTGAGCCAGGTGGCCATCTGTATGTTAGTATTACTTAAGAGGGTTAAGTCCTTCCAAAAATTGGATGGATTTTTTGGTGATGTTATTCTGAAAAGCAGAGAAGTAATCTTTCATAATCTTTCTGATATGAACTAGGTACATTATGTGTAGTATCTTGCGTGTGTCCTTTTTTCCTCAACAGTATTACAATATGATTTCCTTGCTGCTTTCCAGGTGACAAAGTATTCATGAACGTTTTGATTTTTTTCAGGGAATTCTGTTTTCCTTGATTCTAACAAGGAAAATTGATGAAAATTAATTCAAATAAAAAAATTCAGGTAACAACAAGGTCCATACACCTCACTATTAGTCCAGGAGAAATATCAAAATTGTTATCTAATTGTTTTCCAGAATGTCTCTCCCATAATATACTAGGAAGCTATTTCCAAATTTGTACTAGATTTACACTACTTTTTCCTGTTAAGGAATCTAATAATTAATCTGAAATATGTTATTTTATTATTTTGGGAAAAAAATGGTGGGCTCAAAACAGGAAATATTACACTTACCCATTACCAGCAGTTCTCTAGAGCTGTAATAACTAAACCAGGCTGTTATTTCATTTAGTATTACATGGACTTTTCAGGTTTTACTTTGATACATCCTACATTTAATTATTTATCAACATCTTACACAGCTACAAACAAGGCTTCACAGCATGAGAAGCATTGAAAATATTTTATCCAGGACTTATATTGTTACTCGTTCAGTTTTATGTTTTTTTCAGTATTTTCTCGTAACTTTGAAGTGTAGATTGGGTAGGTGGATGTTGTTATATTTCAGTGTTTCATGAGCAGAGGAACATTTGTTAAATATGGTCTGTGTCTTTCTGGAATGCTAATAGTGAGTGATGCTCTGTATAGTGTTTGTGACTAAAATATTGAAATTTAGATGCGACTGTCCAACAGTTTGTCCAAATAATAAAAAGGATGATAATTTTTATGAAAAGGCAAATTAAAACATTTAATGAGTACAGAATATATGATCAAGAATCTGTGATGGCTTGAGATCACTCTAGGTTACTCAACAACAATGCCAAGTGTCTGAAGAATTTTTCCATCCTCCCACCCTCCTGTTGATGTTGGTGTTGTATTTTTAAGCTAAGGGTCTCTTTCGTTGTCCACCCCTTATGTTAATTTTACCACAAAATTCTCTCACTCTTATCTCAGTGGCTGTTGTCATTAAGCATAAAAGCATTATTTTGTGAAGTCAATTTCCTTAAGCAATTATTTATTTATGTATTTATTTATTTATTTATTTGACATTTGTTAACCAGGTTGGTCCAACTGAGCAAGGTGCCCATTTTCAATGAAGACCCGAGGAGAAAAGCTCCTGTATAATACAATAAATTGTGAACATAGTAGAAACAGAGCAGTTGACATGAAGTAAACAAAACAAAAATTATTACAAATTACATACTGTAGTGTTACATATTATGGAAATATTGAAGCATACATATTTATTTTTTATTTTATTTTTTATTTTTTATTTATCATTTGTTGACCGGGAAAGTCCGACTAGGTTCCACAGAGCCTGTTTTCAGCGGAGGCCCGGGGAGAAATGCTCCAGATGCATGTCTTTGGAATGTGGGAGGAAACCGGAGTACCCAGAGGAAACCCACGCGAACACAGGGAGAACATGCAAACTCCACACAGAAGGTACCCCAGCCGAGAATCGAACCGGAGAACCTCTTGCTGTGAGGTGACAATGTTAACCACTGCACCACTGCGCCGCCCTTAACATAGATTGTAATTGCAAAAATAACGTCAGGTGTATTAAGGTTTTAGCTGACATGAAGTAAACAAAGCAAAAATTACTAAAATTATATACAATGGTGTTACATACCATGGAAGTGATGAAACATACATATTTACATAGTTTGTAGTAGAAAAAGAACGTTAGGTGTTTTAAGGTTTTAGTTAACTCTTCAAGAGAAGTAGAGTCATAATAGAGCTGAGATAAAGTGAAGAAATTTGATTAAGAAAAAGAAGGGGGGTTATGTAGGATCCTGGCAGGGGCAGTTTCATGAGTTTGATAGTATGTGTTTTATAGCAGTTTTTTTTAATTGATTAATATGAGAGATGTTTCTGACATTCGAATGGAGTTTGTTCCAGGCTTCGGACATCGAGTAATTGTACAAGTGTTCACCAATGTTTTTATTGGGTTTGTACATATCCAGGAGATGTCGGTCAGAGCTTCTGAGTGAAGGATTAAGGGTGTAGTAGGCTACTATAGTAGTTAGTGAGGGGCAGGCAGTATGTTTGTTGAGTATGGAGTGTGTTACTCGTAGTTGTGTGAGGAGAAATTGTTGGGGGAATTCTAGCCATTGTAGTTTTTTTAGTGCAAGACAGTGTTGAGAGTTGTAGGGTTGGTTTGTGGTATATCTAGCAATTTTATTATAAGTTTGTTCAAGCTTGGTAATAAGTGTGGTTTGAAGGTTTGTTAGAATTGGAGCGGTATAGAGTTGGCACGGTAGAGTCAGATGTAAGGATTATTTTTATTCCTATAGAGTAGTCCTAATTTTTGATGTGGTTTTGATATACAGTTGAATCTGCAGGACAAATTTTAGTTGATCGTCAATAATGATGCCAAGGAGCTTCGTGTGAGATTTTGTCTTGGTGATGGCATTGTTGAGTGATGAAATGGTAAAGGTAGATTTGTGATGGGAGAGAGATTTTGGTAGGAAGAGAAGTAGTTTTGTTTTGTTTTTTAGGACTGAAGATGAGCTGGTTATCTGTAAGCCTTCTTTCAACAGAGAGAAAAGAGTTTAGGGTAAGAGTGAGGCGATGAGAGATGTCAGAGAAGGAGATGAGTGTAGAGTCATCAGCATATTGTATAAGAGATGTGTGACTGTAGGCTGTGTGGAGGTTGTTAGTAAAGATATTGAATAGAAGGGGACCAAGAATGGAGCCCTGGGGGACTCCAGTTTCGATAGGAAAGAAGGGGGAACAGGACGACAGCCATCTGATGGACTGTAGCCTGTTGGTAAGGTAGCTGGAGAACCAGAGAAGAGTGAATGATGATGGATACATAGTAAATCTGCCAATTTAACAAACTCCAATAGTGTGTTTCTTTTTTGAAACAGAATACTGGAGTTTGTACAGTGTTTTCCAGACCACCGGACAATTGGTTTGATTTCTGGATATTCTGGGAAAGAAATGGAGAGGTGGCAACCCTACAGATATTCCAAGCCAATCCAAGTCTCATGACCATTTTCGCCTTGCCAGTACCCTCCCTCAGGCAGTACTGTGTTGCTTTTTTAAACTGAAGTGACTCTTGTGTTTCCTTACCTTTTGTCTTTGGAAGCTCCTCCCAGTCTCATCTCACTTGATTATACTAGTTAGCAATGGAAGATTAAGCCAGGGAGTTCCTTCCACTACACTGTTAAAACCTGAAATGTCCCCTCTTTCATATCTTCCTTTCTTCCTAGTGTACAAGGCAATATCTATAAGTATTAACCCCTTTTTTCTTCTCAGTTTTACAATACGCATCATTTGGGAGAAGACTACCAATCCCTGCAAAACTTTCTGTATATTTTGCATATTCTACTATAATTACATACACTGTCTTCTGCATTTATATTAACTCTCTAAACACCTGAGCACTTCACATGACGGAAGGTCAGCCTACTAATTTCACCTTTATCGCCAGCCTTTTAACAATAGGTCTTCTAAGATAGCGCACCAACTGCTGTTTGCTCACAGGAAATTAACTTCTTCTCAACACTGGCAATTTCATCTGTGACATATGTAAATACCCAACTAACCTTCCCTTCCAACTAGAAATCTGCCCTGTGAACTTCATTCACCTCCACCATGATCCTTCAGTGATCACACCAAAATATCTGTTGCTAAGACAATAAAACACTTTGAAGCTCAGCAGCAACAGCAGTAAAGTACAGTTTTGTACCTACCATAAATGTAGATGTCCGATAGGCATGCATCTGCAGTCCTTACAAATGGGTTGTCCTGTCGTCAGGCAGCCCTTCGGTCGGCCGGATTCCAAAGTCTGGGTCTGGCCTCGGCTGGTGTCGCACTTCACCCGACGTCATAGCGGCAGTTCTTCGGGTATAAAGGCATCAGCCGACGCCATTTTCCTCAGTGTTTCTTGCCCCAGATGCCAGGTGCCCTCTAGGAAGGCTAAATTTGGATGAATGCAAATGGTTCCAAATAGTAGAGAGCAAAAAAAAAATAAGCATGTATGTACATATATACAAACAAATACACCATAATAGATTCCCCCAGCTAGCTACAAGATGGGCAAATACCCTAGGAGTAGCACAGAGGGGAAGGAGGGTGGGTAATCCTGACTGCAGATGCATGCCTATCGGACATCTACATTTATGGTAGGTACAAAACTGTACTATGTCCTTCAAGGATGCATCTGCAGTCCTTACAAATGGGTAGAATACCATAGCCAAACTGGGGGAGGAGGAGAAATAGATTATGGTGTAGTTAAGATCCCTTGCAAAACAGCAGTGGCAAAACCTGCTCGGGATCTGGAGTATAAAGGTAAATTATAATGCTTGGCAAATGTATGCACGGAGCTCCAAGTAGCAGCCTCTAAAATGTCTTTGGTAGCCACTCCTCATAAAAAAGCTGTGGTAGTGGCTGTAGCCCTTGTAGAGTGAGGCCTGATGTTTTCTGGAGTTTTCTTTCCATGGTAGGAGTAACAAAATCTAATGCAATTTCCTATCCACTTAGAGATTGTCTGTTTTGAAATTGCTTTTCCTTCCATTCCTGTTGCATATGCTACCAGTAGCTGGTCAGTTTTTCTATTGCTCTTGGTCCTGTCCAGGTAGTAACGTAATTGTCTATGTACATCCAAGGTATGCAGCAGTCTTTCTCCCCTGTTTTGTGGGTTGGGGAAGAATGTAGGTAGGTGGATAGCTTGATTTAAAGATACCCTGGAGACCACCTTTGGCATAAAAGTAGGATTAGTTCTCATGGACAGTCTATCTTGATGGAAGATCAGGAAGGGCTGTACTGCCATTAATGCCTGTAGCTCAGATACCCTTCTTGCTGAAGTGATTGCAAGCAGGAAAGCAGTTTTCCATGATAAGTACTGTAATTCTGCTGTTGCTGCTGGCTCGAAAGGAGGGAGTGTCAACTTTTCTAGCACAAAGTTTAAGTCCCATGCTGGCAATGGCGGCTTCCTGGGTGGCTTTACATTTTTAATCCCTCTCAGAAACTGCCTGAGCAGAGGATGTGAGAATACTGGAGGATCCAAGTTGTATTCTGCTGAAATAGCTGATGCATGAATCTTAATGGAAGAATAGGACAGGCCGTTGTGGAAGAGCTCTGCCAAGTATTCCAGGATGTTAGCTATGTTTACCAGTGACACATTCTCTCCTTTTGCAGTACTCCAAATGAGATATCTTTTCCATTTTGCTGAATAATTTTTTCTTGTTGAGGGTCTGCGAGCCTCCAAGATAATGTCTTTAACCCTTTGAGATAAATCTGGGTTATTTGGTCTTATGCAATGTTCCAGGCAGTCAGCTGCAGTGTTTTCAGGTTTGGATGCAGGGTTTTGAAGTTGTTCTGTGTTAACAGCAAGGGAACTAGGGGCAGAGGCCATATTTGTTCCCGAGACATACTCCTCAGTAATGGGTACCAATGTTGCCTTGGCCATTCTGGAGCTATCAGGATGATCCCTGGATGGTCTTCTTTGATTTTCAATAGCACCTTGTGCATCAAAGGAAGAGGTGGGAATGCATATGCTGTCAGGTTTGTCCAACTGAAAGATAGGGAGTCCACTTTCCAAGCAAGTGGGTGGTACGTCCTTGTGCAGAATTTTTTCAGTTGGTGATTGTGTGGGGATGCAAATAAGTCTATTTCTGGCAGTTCCCATTTCCCTGTAATGGTTTTGAAGATGGCCGGATGCAGCATCCTTTCGTGGGCATCCGAGGTAGTTCTGCTTAGGATGTCTGCTAGTATATTTTCTTTTCCTGGCACAAAAATTGCTTGTAGCTGAATGTTGAAGCTCAGTGCCACATTCCAGAGGTCCATTGCCATCTGGCATAGAGGGTATGAATGTGTGCCTCCCTGTTTGTTGATGTACCACATAACTGTGGTGTTGTCCGTCCTTATCAGCAGTTGACCCTGTTGAAGAAATGGTCTGAATGCCTGAATTGCCAGTTTTACTGCCAGCATTTCCTTTTGATTTATGTGTAGGTGCAGCTGGTCTTGAGTCCATAAGCCTTGTATGCACTTGTCCAGCATGTGTGACCCCCAACCGAGGTCTGAGGCGTCTGTTGTGATGGTCTGGCTTGGTTGAGTGCTGTGGAAGGGCAGTCCCTTGTTTGATTGACAGGCCTGGGCCCACCATTGGAATTCTTGTTTCAGGCATGGAATTATTGGAATTTGGGTTTCTAGGCTGTGCTTGTGCTGAGACCATAAATTCCTTAGGTACCACTGTAACTTTCTCATATGTAGTCTGGCATGTGGAATTAATATTATGCAGGATGCCATGTAACCGAGAGCTTGCAGGACTTTCTTGCTGTTAGCTGGTTCTGCTTTGTTAATGCCATGAAGTAGAAAGGGAGTTGCTCCTGTTTTTCTACTGTCAGGAATGCCATTTGTTTTGTTGTGTCCAGATCTGCACCCAAAAAGGTTATCCTTTGGGATGGTATCAGCCTTGACTTTTTTATATTGACTGTGTATCCCAGGGCTTGTAGTAGATGAATGACCCTTTCCAAATCTTTTGTTAATTTGTTTTTGTTGTCCGCTTGTAACAGGCAGTCGTCCAGGTAAGGGTAAATTTGAATTCCCTGAAGCCTGCAATGAGCAATTACTGATGCCAGGCATTTTGTGAATACTCTGGGCGCAGTAGATAAGCCAAAGAGCAATGCTGAGAATTGATAATGCTCTGATCCTGCAAGAAATCTGAGGTATCTTCTGCAATTTGGTCGTATGGGGATGTGCAGGTATGCCTCCTTGAGATCTAGAGTTACCAGCCAAGACTCCTTGCCCAGCATGGGAAGAAGCTGCTGTAGGGTCAGCATTTTGAATTTTGGAACAATGAGGTATGTGTTTAAAGCGGACAGGTCGAGAATAGGTCTCCATTGGTTTTCTTTTCTTGGTACCAGGAAGAGTCTGGAGTAAAATCCTTGCCCTTGTTCCATAGATGGTACCCTTTCTACAGCTCTCATCCTTAGTAAGTGAGTTATTTGTTCTAGAGCTTCTGTCTTCTGATTTGGAGGTAGGTTGGGCATTCCTCTCTTCCTTGGTAGAGTATGGAAGTGAAACCTGTAACCTTGGTCTATTGTCTGTAAAATCCATTTGTCTCCTGTGATGTGATGCCAGTTTACTGAAAATAAGGCTAGCTTCCCGCCTAAGGGTGCCTCTAGTTGTTCCCTGGTAGGCGGTGCTAGAGCCAAGTCACTGTGATTGTCCTGTGGAAGTGGTGGTGGCTGGATCTGTGGCTGTACCTCGTTGGTTGTTAGCCTGCCACTGACGTCCCCTGTAGGCACCTCTGGATTGTGTGTCCGGAACCCTGTAGTACCTATCGGGCTTAGCAGGGGCCGGAGGAAGAGAATCAGGAGCAGTACAAGCATCATTAAAAGCATCATCCACAACAGTAAGTACTGGAGGAATGGCTAAAGGCCTATGCTGTGGCAAATGCAAAAAGGTTCTAAGCCTTTTCCTAGAGTCTGAAAAATCCTAGCCCTGCCATTGAAATTGTTCCCTCATAGCATGCAAGGTTTCCCCAAAAGAAAATTCCTCAGACGGAGAGGCAGAAGGAATGGAGTCTTCTGCATCAGAGTCCTCATAAGGAGAAAAGGGGCCTTCTGGAGGGTTTGAATTATCTGATTCATCAGAGGAGCCATCTGAAGAAACTGGCTCAGGGGGGTCTACGCTAATCCTCTTCTCTGGAGGTGGGTGAGAGGCCCTGTCTGGATGTGGTTGGGATCCCCGGATCAAAGAAATGAGATCCTCTGCTAGACTAAGCATTTGTGAACTAGAGCTAGGCCTGTGAGAGGGGGTCTTAGCAGGCACAGTTTTGGTAGTTTTAGCTGCTTTAGCCCTGGCAAAGGTCTTAATCGACATGGATGCAGGAGGCCTAGCAGCTCCACGTGCAGGGGTAGAAATATCCAAAGGGATAGTATCAGATAAATCCTGCGAACCTGCAAGAGCAGGTGTGATTTCAGTAGCAGATTCAGCCTGGCTGGATGAGGCCTCGGTAAGTGGCAAGCTTTCGGCCGAAGGAAGAACCGTGGACTCGGTTTCAGCCGAAACCGAGACACTCACGGTTGGCTTAACCGCGGTTTCGGCCGAAACCGCGGACCGCGAGTGTCGGTCGTTTTCCTTGCGTTTTTTAGAAATTTGCATAGTCGGAGTATCCGACGGCATAATGTAAGCGAAATCGGAGCCGAAAAACTCTTCAGCAAATTCCGACCGACGTCTAAGTGTCCGTCGGTTGAAAGAAGCACAGGCTAGACAAGCTGCTACGTCGTGGTCTGGGCCTAAGCAAGGTAAGCAGTAAGAGTGGAAATCTTTATGAGGTATTTGTTTCCCACAAGTTAAACAGTTATTCACTTTTTCTGACATCGGCTGAGGCAAGAAAGAGTCCCCAACGGGGTACTTAGCTTTTTAGAAGTCTTCGGTACTTGTAGAAGTAATCTCTGGTTCTGACCGACCGGCACTTGCGAACAGCTTCTGCTTCGGGCGCCATGCGGCAAGAAAGACTGAGGAAAATGGCGTCGGCTGATGCCTTTATACCCGAAGAACTGCCGCTATGACGTCGGGTGAAGTGCGACACCAGCCGAGGCCAGACCCAGACTTTGGAATCCGGCCGACCGAAGGGCTGCCTGATGACAGGACAACCCATTTGTAAGGACTGCAGATGCATCCTTGAAGGACATCAGAAGAGTTTTAGTGACAGGTGACTCTGTCATTAGGGAACCTGACTTGTCACTCACAAGGCGGAATAAGGAAGGCATTATAATCAGTTGTCTTTCAGGTACCACGATCTGTAAAGTTACAAGGGCCCTATGGGCCTTAACTCCTGACAAATACCAGCTATGGCATAGCAGTTACATGCAGGGGTGAACAAACTGAAACACAGAACCCGAGGGGCATGCAGAGAGACGTGTCAGGACTTTCCATGCTTGTTACAAATGCAGGTAACACATTGGGCCTTATTAAAGGCCTTCCTTCACCTGAAATGACGCCTGTGTCTAAAGAAAAGATAATTGACTTCACTAATTACTTAAATAGCTAGTGTCATTTCAGGTTCTAGTGTGCAATGGCATGGGCAGAGATGCTCAACAGCTCAGCTTCCTTCACTTAGGATGGCTAGCACAGCTCCTTCTAAGTTTTTGATTATTTTTTTTCTTATGCAGTTTTGTATATGCAGGTGGAATGTAAGATTATCATCTATTATCACCCCTAATAATTTGCTATGAGAAGTGACTTCAGTGGTTGTATTATCAAGAGAGAGGACTTTAAATTTTTATTTTTTTTTTTTTGAAAACGGGATTAGGGGAAAAAAGTAGTAGTATGGCCTTTTTAGGATTGGACATGAGTTGTGAGTTATGAAGACATGTTTCAGTGGCTGTTAAAGCATCCTGAGGAATTTTTTTGGAGGTGTACAATGTTGTCAAACATGCAATGTTGTCAGACATGCAAATGAGAGTGGAATCATCTGTGTATTGTATTAGGGTGGCCTGTTGTCTGGATGTATAGAAGGTGTCTGTGAAAATGTTAAAGAGGAGGGGACCAAGGATAGAGCCTTGTGGTAAACTGCTGGAGACTGGGTGGTAAGGACAGAGCATGGAGCGCCATTTGACTGACTGATACCTATTGGACAGGTAGCTCTTGAACTATGGAAGGGTGGGCTGAGAGAGACCTAGTGAGGACATTTAAAGTAGAAGTTTGCTGTGGCAAACTGTGTCGATGAGTCTAGAAATAAAGACAAGACTAGTTTGCTGTTATCTCTAGCTTTATTGACAGTATCTATATAGGCTAGAAGGGGTGTGTTAGTACTATGGGAAGGATGGAAGCCACGTTTTGTAGGGGGCAGGAGTTTTTACTGCAGGAGATAGTCTAGCAATTGTTTTGGAATACATTTTTCAGGTATTTTGGTGATGGAAGATAAGAGTGCTATAGGTCTAAAGTTATTAATGTCTGCTGAATTTCCTCCTTTGTGCAGAGGGATAATGTGTGACCACCAACAGATAAATAAAATATTGTTTATAATTTAGCAGTTCCCAAGACTCTGAAATAAGCATCCCCTGCACGTTAAGCAGTGTACATAACATGGTGTGGCCTAAAGGTGGATACTGGCTAGAAGTAAATGAGATTTAGTGGCCTTAGAATATCTGTGAATCTATAACTCTATCGCGGCATGACTCTAGTGTCACTGCTTATTTATTAGTAGTAATTGACCTCCACACTGATTAAAGTTATGATGGAGCTGGAAGTCAAATATTCGTATAACTGTGGTCACTAGCTAATTAATAGGTAGTTTGGAAGTGGAGCAGATGTTCAAGGACATAAACAGTTTTCTATGTCTGCTGGTATAAATTTTATTTGTTTCTTTAAAGGGGCATTTCTTTATTCATGGTCATTTAGTACCATTGTTGCACTTCCAAAAAAGTCCACAAGATGGCATTCCAGGCTTAAAAAATGACTATGGTTATGTAGCATTGCAAGCATAGCCAATTACTGTAATTTGGTAGCTCCAAGGTGTAAAAAAAAAAAGATCCTGATTTTAACAAAAAAATAAATAGTTTAGGTACATAAGTGCAGCTTTATCTGTTTAAATAATACAAATGAAAAAAAACTGCAATCTGTAATTTGCATGAGTATTTGTTTTCAAAGACATTCAACACTGCCTTGAAGAGAAGCCATACGTGTGCAGTGAAATATTACTACACCAATGCATACACTTGTTATTGCACGCATGTACACACACGTGGGCACACTACACACACACACACACACACACACACACACACACACACACACACACACACAAAATAACTTCCAAGAAAGGGAGGTAATATTCTCAAATACTACAGCCTTCTTTACTAACCCAAGGTAGCAAACTGTTAGCTCCACACATTACCTGACTAAGGAATTCCCAGTTACTATTGTATTCCTGATAATAAACCAAATAATTATAAAAGAGTAGTCTGGCCAATTACAAGCTCATGCCAGCATCAGGTAAGCACTTAGCAATAAATACCCTGTTATACTTTAATAAATAAATAAATATATGACTAGTCACAAGTTTTTTTAATTGAATAAATACTTTACTTAAGAAAGAATGAGTCTAATCAATACAGTTAGTTCAATATGCATTGAAATATAACTTGCAAAGAGAAAAGATAAACTAATTAGTATGAACAGATTACAAGGAAGACAAATATCTACTTATAGCTAAACCGGCTATCTCTTAACATTAAAATAATTATTAAGCCCTAAGCTATATAGACTGAATTTCCAGGAGATATCACACGTTTCCTACATGAATACCATATTTGCAATAAAGCAGAGTTTTACAACTACCGTTTCCTTACAGAATACTTAACTGCGATTTTACAGTGTTATCTTCTTGGCCTAGGAATAGTCTGAAATCTTGTAATCACACAGCAGAAAATAAATTCCAATTTCTATTTCATAATGACTAATATGCATTTCAAACCTTTTGAACAACTGCTATATTTCCCAAAAGAATGCATTTACAAATATCAGTTACAAACCTCATACACTTTTTTTTATGCATTACATAACAAAAAGTCACAAGTTCTGTCCACATAGGACATGTGAACACCCTGTATTTTCTTTGCGAGGAACCTCTGGAGTCATTCCAGCTGTTATAAGTAAGTGCCTAGTCAAGTACATGCCAAATGGAACACAGTACTCATGTACTAGTCTAATGAGGGATGACTGCAGTGGGACTATAACTTTCTTGGATCTGGATGCCATATCTTTACTTATAAGCTGTGCCACATAGAATTATATACTCACCTCTGTGGACACATGACAGTCAGAGTTCAGGCTACTATCTATCTGTATACCTAGATCTCTCACTTCTGAGTCTACTCTTAGGGGCATATTATTAATGTTGTAATTTGAAGGGGTCTTTGGCTTCCCAAAAGGTATGATAATGCATTTTTTCACATTTAGTTTTAGGCCATGGCTCTGCCACCAATTATTTATCTAATTTAGACCTACTGAAAGACATCTACATTGTTGGAGGATTCAATGATTACCCCAGCTTGAATTCATCAGCAAACTGTCACCCAGTGGCCTTCCACATTAACCTTCACTTCAGAGAAGTATATTCCAAACAGGAGTGGTCCCAGCATTGAGCCTTGTGGCATACCACTACTAAATGGCCCCTTGCTTGATGTGGATTCACCTACTTTAATCATGTGTCCTATCCATGAGACAACTGACTGTCCATCTGGTGCCACAGGGATTTATGCCCAGTTTTGTGAGTTCATTTACAATACCGGAGTGTGGAATTGTGTCAAGTGCCTTGGTCAGATCACGGTAGGTGATATGTACTATTTTACCCTCATCTATGGCCTTAGTGACTTTCTCAAAGAAATCAGTTAGATTCAGTAGGAATGACCTGCACTTGACAAATCCAAATTGGGTCAGGTCCAGTGTTTGGAGGTTTCCTATGTCATTATTTATCAGGTCCATAATTATTCTTTCCATGGCCTTACATAGGTTCATAGGTGTGTACTAGGCTAATGGCCCTGAAGCCTTTACAAACCTAGCCCATAGAATTGCCCTCGCTTCCTGCCACCCGTCATTAGTTCCTAGTGCCTCTATTGAGTAAAGTCACTGGAGTGATCCCCGGGGTGAACTTTCTATTTCCCATCCACTCATCAAGATTTCTTTTGAAGAGGGCCAGTGAGGTGCTCTGCTTGACCTGTATGGGAAGTCTATTCCATAGCATGGGCAGTCTCTGGGCTATGAACGTGTCCCTCCAGCATGTTTTGTTGATTGTGGTAATGAGGTTGAGGTCTCTGGAGCTTGTGGTGTGGAGGGATTGAGATTTCTTTAGATGTAGCATTTTTAAAGGAGCTGGGTCAGACATGGCTTTGTAAGTCAAGCAGAGATCGCCTCTTAGTAGGTGATATAAGACAGAGAAAAGCTGGGTTTTTTTAACTGTCCATGTAAGACATGTGTTTGAGGTCTAGGATCCTCTTTATGAGGTACCTTTGTGGCCATCCCAGCTGTTGCAGGTGCCTAGTGAGGTACATGCCAAATGAGGCATTATATTTGATGATTGGTCTAATGAGGGAAGAGTAGAGAGAGATGATAACCTCTTTCTTCCTGGATGCAAAACCATTGGTAATGAGATGTGCCACATAGAAGGACTTTCTGACCACAGTGGTAATGTGGTGGTCAAAGGAGAGGTTACTGTCAACCTGTGTCCCCAGATCTCTTATAATGTCTTCAGTGTTCAGTGGACTACCATCGATGTAGCAATTTGTGGGAACTGAGTTTTTCCCAAAGGGAATGACAACGCATTTTTTGGCATTGAGCTTAAGGTCATGGCTTTGACACCAGTCATTTGTCTTAGTGAGGCCTTTCTGAAGAATGTCTGCATCACTTGGGGAGTTAATAATGGTTACCAATTTGCAGTCATCTGCATACTTGTCAGCCAGAGTCCCACCGTGTTGGCCTGGACGTCTGAGAAGTAGATGCTAGACACCAGAGGACTGAGCTGTGTGGGACTCCACTCATGACTTGTCGGCTGTCTGACTTGGAATCTGCTACTTTCACACTGTGGGCTCTATCTGTGAGACAATTTGCAACCCATATAGGGTTGATGCCTAGTTTGGTCAGTCTATCTATAATTCTTGAGTGAACAATGGTATCAAAGGCTTTGGCCAGATCGAGGTAGGCTGTATGAACCACCTTGCCCTCGTCCACAGCTCTGGTGACTGACTCAAAGAAGTCCACCAGGTTGAGCAGGCATGATCTGCCCTTCACAAAACAAAACGGCATTAGGTTCAGAGTTTGGAGGTTTCCTATATCCTTGTTATTTAGGTCCATGATGATGCGCTCCATAGCCTTACATATCAGACTCGTCAGGCCGATGGGGCGATAGTTACCAGGGTTTGTAGTTACTCCCCCCTTATGGAGAGGGATGACTGTAGCAGTGCACCATTCGGAAGGGACAAAGCCTGAAGTGAGTCTGTGATTGAACAGGACACACAGTTGTGGTGCCAGTTCATTTTGTAGTTCATGTAGAACACAGCCAGGGATCTTGTCGGGTCCCATGGAAGCTGTATTATTGGCCTTGGACAGTGCAGCTTTAACCTGTGCAGCAGTAATACTGGCTGCCTGGCATTCTTGCGGTTTTGTGAATGGTCCCTTTGGTGGGGGGGGGGGGGGTAAAGTTGGCACTGAGTCTGTCGGCCAGTATGTTGGCAATATCTGTTGGCTCTGTATAGGAGGTACCACTGTGCAGTAACTCAGAGCAAATCTGGATATTGCTGTGGAGATTCTTGACATAGCTGTAGAAGGCCTTGTGGTTGTCTTTAGTGTGTGCTTTAATTTTGCCTTCATAGCTAGCTTTAGAGGATTTTATGAGGGATCTCAGCTTTTTGTTGAGGCTAATGAGGGTGTTTTTCCAGTCTTGGGGCTTCACCTTTTTCTGCAACAGTTTCTTCCTTCTATTGTAGAGTTTGTAAATGGCAGGGGACCACCAGATTGGCTTCCTTTTTTTGGAGGAGAGCATCTTGCTTCTGTTGGGTATGGCTAGTTCCATGCATTTATGCATGTGTTCGTACAGTGCATTGGTGTATGATTCAGCAGTCATGCAACTATTCTCCATTTGCATGGGTGCTGTAAAGCTAGCCACCTCTGTTTTTAGGAGCCCAAAGGTAGCTTTGGAGAAGTTTTTCATGGTGGTTACTTTTGCGGGGGGTGTAGGTAGAATTTGGATTTCCATGGTGATTAGTTTGTGGTTGGATCTAACCAGGGAGGAATTGACTATTGGTTGAGAGCAATGATCCCCTATGTTGGTAATAAACAAGTCAAGGATGTTGCACCCCCTAGTGGGGGTAAGAATGAGCTGGTCCAGGGCAATGGAGTTAATGAATGCTGGGAAATGTTGGGCAAGTGTATTGGTGCATGAATAGTTTTCCCAATTAATGGAGGGATGGTTAAAGTTACCTAGTATGAGGGCATTGGGTTGGACGTTAATATTTTCCAGGGTGCTTAGGAACGTGGAGTGAGAGTCTTGTGACATGGTTGGGGACCTATAGCAGGCTACAACCTGAATTTCTGTCTTGCCCAATGTTAGTTGTACCTGAAGTATTTCGATGCATTATGCTGTGCTACTAGTCTGGAGGTGTGCACATTGTTAATGAATATGGAGACACCACCACCTTTGGAGCTTCGGTCCAAGTTCTGGGGCCTAAAGGTGTGGAAGGAGTTATAGCTTGGTAGAGCAAGGGTGCTTTCTGCTGCTTTAAACCAGGTCTCTGTTACAGAAGAGATGTCGATGTTCTCCATTTTGATGAGGGCTTCGAGCGAGTGCATCTTGAGATTTAGACTTCTAGCATTGAGCCGCATGACCCTCAGATTGCATTTATTTATAGCTGTTACAGCGGTACTTTGGTCTTTGGAACACATCCTAAAAAAGGCACTATAGGGGTGGTAAGAGCCTTAGCCAGTATCCAAAATCCCAGGGGTGACAGATGCAGGTCATCTCTGGCAAAGCATCAAGGTCTGTCAGTCATGTCCTCCCAAGCAAATAGATACTGGATCCCCTTAGAATGACACCAGAAGCTTAGCCAATTATGAAAGTCAATCACTTTCTGCTTGTACTGTGGTATCATTCTGGGCGATGGTAGGATGCTGCTCAGGGCTAGCATCATACCTGCCTGGACCACATAATCCGAGAGCTCTTCCATGTCTCTTTTCATGTAGTCCAAGGAGGTACGTCTCAGGTCATTCACACCCACATGGACAATGACAGAGTCATACTTGCACTTGTTGTGGAGTGACCTGGGTGCATGTGTTATGTGTCAGATCCTGGCACCCGACAGACAGCTGTCTGTTACCTTCTCCTTATTGAGCCCAATGAGTGGGACATCAGTGTGCCTCACTATTGAATCTCCTATGATTAGTGTATTGGGAATGCTATTTTGCCTCAGGGGCTTAGGTTGAGGGGCACACTGTGTAGATGAGCTATGTGTCTTTGAATTTGTGCTGTGTTGTGGTGGTCAAGTGTGTCTCTGCCTTGGAGGTCTCTGCCGTTTGGGTATGTTTCTATATAAGAAGAGTCAAACTTATAGGTCTGTAACTTCCCCGGTCAGTAGATGGTACCACTTTATGCAAATGGATGGCTGTTGCTGTCCTCCATTCTATCAGGACAAAGCTAGTCCAGAGACCATGGTTTAATAGTGATCCCAATGGGCCTGACAGGTTGTGATTCAAGCTGTTTAAGAGGCAACCTAGTATATCATCAGACTCCATTGAAGCCATGTTTTTAGCCGTTCTTTAATGATAATTGGGGAGTGGTGTAGAGTATTTTTGGAGCAACAACTGGGAGTGATGGGGAGGTGAAATATGAGCTGAAATTATCAGCCAGCAGATGTGCTATATATTCTGGCTGAGTATAGGTGATGCCATCCACAACTAACTCCACACATTGTTGGGAGTTGCCCTTAAGATTGCGAACATAACTGAAAGATCCCTTATGGTTATCCTTAGCTTTGGAGGCTATTTTGCCTTATAGTCTGTTTCATTGTCTTTACTAGTTCCCAGATTCACTTGTTTAGAGTAATGAGGGACTCTGAGTTCTGTTGTGCACATTCCCTCTTACTTCTTGGCAGGATTTCCTTTCTTTGTTGTACAACCTATTAATAACAGGGGACCACCAAGGTGGTTTGTTTTGCTGTTGACCTGGGCTTATTTCAGTCTGGAACTGCCATTTCTATGCAATTGTTTATATGGTCTTACAGGACTTTTGTGTATGTCTCTGGATAGGCTTCTGTGTTCACTGGTTATGGGGGGAGCTTGGAAAATAGCTATGCCATCACTTAATAGGAGGTAGTTTGCTTAGAAAAGTTCTTAGTTTTGGAGTTAGGTGGGGGATCTAGTTTTACTTTTATTTCATGGTAGACCACTTTGTGATCTGATCTTACCAGTGAAGACATCACACTTGGAGGGAAGTGCAGCACTCAGCCATATTTGTGAGTACCAGATCTAGGTGTACCCCTAGTGGAAATGCAGACTTGCTGCTCCATGGCAATTGAATTTACAAAGTCAAGAAATCTTTGGGCCTGCATGTTCATGGTCATGTATGCCTCCCAGTTAATGGAGGGGTAGTTAAAAATCACCTATGAGAATGGTATTGAGCTGGATGGTGAGTGACTCTAGTAACTTCAGGTATGATGTATGACTTTCCGAATTCATGGCGGAGAACCTGTAGATAGCAAGAATATGATAATGCATTTTTCTTATGGTTAGTTGGATGTGAAGTAGCTCAAGCATGTCCTATTGATTGACCAGCCTTGAGGTGTGCTTATCCTTCATGTAGACAGATACACGTTCTCCACTTTTTGCTATTTTATATTCAGTGGGTGGTTGTAACGTATGAAAGGTGTTATGGCCATGCACAGCCGGAGTGCTTTGAACCATGTTTCAGTAACTGCACAGACATCAGCATTCTGCAGGGGGAGGAGCACTGAGTGCAGTTTCTTTCTGGGACTCCTAGCATTGAGCAGTAACACCTTTAGCTTCTCCTGATTAGCTTTTGTTATGTTGCCTGTTTGTCAATGCCTAAAAAAGGAACTATGGGGTGGGTAATGTTTTGGCCAATATCCTAAAGTCTAGTGGGGACAGGTGAAGACCATCCCTGGCAAAGCAACATGGCCTGTCAACCATGTCGTCCCAGACTGACAAGTATTGGACCTCTTTGGAATGACACCAGTAGCTAAGTCAATTGTTAAATTCGATCATTTTCTGCTGGTATTTGAGATGGTAGAATGCTGCTCAGTGCTAGGCTCATACCTGCTTGTGATGCATTGTATGACAGTTCAATCATGTTTCTCTTCATATAGTCCAAGGAGGTACATCTCAGGTCAGTCACACCTACATGGATTATGACAGAGTCATACTGGTACTTGGGGGTAATTCACCTGAGTGCTTGCATGATCTTGGGCTCTGTGGCTCTGACAGGCAACTAACTGCAACCCTCTTCTTATCCAGCCTAATAACAGTGACATCCTGTGTGTCTCACAATGTAGTCTCCTATGACCAAAATACTGGGTTATGGGATTTTTCACCTTTTCGGCTTGGTGTATGAGACATAATGAGATGTGACTTTATATTTGTGAGAGGGAATTGTCTTGTTTGTGTGCATGCAAAATTTATGAGGACTGCACCTGAGAGGCCTTTGAGGTTTAGGTAGGTTACATGTGAGCACCTCGGCATATGTGGGTCTATGTGTCTGGTCCTTTGTGGATGCAGTGATTAGTGTGTATATGTGCCACTGACAACCTGTCTGTTGTTTTTTTGTGCCTGTATATGAGAATCTGGCCTCCAGTGTCAATGTGCAACTACATTTCACACATATTGTATTTGTCTGTCCGAGGATTAAGTGGTTATCAGTGTACATAAGTCAATGTCTACATTGCCTCAGGATACCAAAGTCCACTAAGCTACATGCAGAGATAGCAGAAAAGTGCCTATCCATGGCTGCAGGTCCTAATGTGTACTTTGCAAGGGATAGGAGTGGAGTGTGTTTTTAACTGGATGAGGGATGGGCGCTTACTTTGTCGTAATCTACAGCTAACCAAAACAGCAAAGCTGCCTAGCACCCAAACCAGATGCTCTTTGAGCAGCGATAGTCCTGGGTGTTGTAATAAAGTAATGTAGATTTAAAGAGTCCAAACTAAATGTGTTTATACTGCTTACTGTGCAAACTAGTTGCACATGAATAGTATGAGAATGAGGTAAAGTTCCAAGGTAGTTTTTACAGGAAAATGTCATCTTCTGGTGATTGCATATATACAAGGCAACACTAACTGCCACTGTACAAAGAACAGCTTCACACAAATGTGAGGCTTACATACAATCAGAAAAAGGCAAGTTTTAAGCTAACTGTCTGGTAAGGACACAATGAGCTACCAGAAATTCCCAGCTCAGATAGGTGAAATCAGCCCTCTCCTGCCAAAAGAGTGTAGACTTTGACCCTCTGGTTTGGAGCCCAAGTGTTAAGGAACCACAAACAGACACCTAATACTAGCTACAGATCGCTGGATACAATGTATTTAAATACAGAACAGCGGCCCTTACAGCATGAGCAGCTCTGGATAAATGAGCTTTACTTATTGCTTAGCAAGAACTGCTCCCACCACACCAAACAAGACTTAATAGACAAATTAAGGGGGTCAAATGGAGAGATGATAAATCAGCAAGCAAAGGAGAGGAGTACTGCTGGAATTGAATTAATCCTCAAGTCTTGGTGAGTACCTTCACACGGTGGACCCTGTTTTTTCACAAAATCTCACCAAGATAACACTAATATATAGACTGTATTTTATAGAGCATATATCATGGGCAGAAGTAGGTCAAAAAATAAAAAAAAGATAGCTGGGTGCACAAGACCCGGGATAACAAAGTGCCCAACCCTGGTAGGTGCACTGGTGCCAGAAGTGGAAAAAAATGACAGTGTAGAATCCTCAAGACATGGAAACATTTCTGCAGTGGGGTTAGGCTATACCCAGGTAGAGGATGGCCCTCCTGTTGTATAAGGAAGTGGTAGTCCACAAAAATCACAAAAACTGAAAAAAGAAGAATCATAGAGACGATAGAGTGGACTATTGAGGATAACAAAGAAATTATGTATTGTTACTATTATGCAACAAGCCCAGAATTTCCAGACACAAGATGTGCACAAAGATTAAGACAGAAATTAGAGGAAAGAAAAATACTTCCACAAGAAAAATTATCAAAAGCTTTAAATGCAAATTTGTGTTCATTAATACAACAGATCCATGAAAATACTATACAGACCAAGAAACCGTGGGCTGCTGGAAAAAGAAATGACTGAGGAAGTGCAAAATTATAAATAGCAAAATCTGGAGACTTTTGAAAGGTATAGAAAAGAAATATGGACATGGGAAAGAAGGAGACATCTGATATGGTGCAATAGTTATATAAAGTAGAAAGCCACATTAATCAACACAAAAAAAGATAAATAAAACAAAATGAACCCAGTAATTAGGACTGTCCATAAAGATTCATGCAATATAACAGAAGTAAATAGGATATATTACTGTGAAAATACATTAATAAGAGATAAAGTCTTACCACAAGAACACCGGGTAGTAAGGGAAAGGAAGGGGAGAAATCAAATGCTGTCATGGAAGTATCGAATAGAGAAAAATATAAAGCAAGACAAGAAGTGTCACTGTTAGATGGGCACAGAAGTGAGAGCAGATCAACAAATATACTCAGAAAGATAGGCGTGATAAAAGCAACATGCAGTATTATAACAGATCAGAATCTATTGTGCACTATCACAAGTAATAAACTAAGAATATCAGCACAGACAAAAAACTTAGAAGATATGCAGGTAAATATAAAGGAAAGTACAAAATAAGCAATTTATTGATGACCCAAAAAAAGTGTTATAGATAATTGGGAAATAAGGCAAAAGGAATTAAAACTCCACCAAAAAAGAAGAAACAGATACATTTTGGAGAAATACCTATGAAGATTCTGGGGAACATAACAAATATGCTAAATGAATAGAAGAAGTAAAAGAAAGAATAAGAAGTTCAAATGTACAGGATATGAAATGGGAAGAAGTAATGACCAGAGAGATTAAAACAAAGCTAAGAAAAGCTCTTAATTGGAAAATCCCAGGCCCAGATACAGTACCTAACTTCTGGCTAAAAGTATTAACATCTTTGCATAAAGATTTAGCCATGAGTAAGAACTATTTATATGAGCACCCTGAACTGAGATCAGTCTGGTTAACAACAGGAAAAACAATGCTCCTACTTAAGAGCAAACCTGCAAACTATCCTAAAACCTATAGACCAATAACTTGCCTTCCAATGACATATAAACTATACACTGGAACTGATGCCGATGGACAGAGTTTGTATTCATTTAGAAGAAAACCCACTTGTGGAAGTAGAACAAAAGGGTAATAAAAGAAAGTCATATGGGACAAAGGATCATTTGTTGTTAAATAAAGTCATAATGGAGAACTGTTAAAAGGGGAAGAATCTAAGTATGGCATACATAGACTACAAAAAAAGCATTTGACAGTATCCCACATTCATGGATAAAAGAGCGCATAAAAATGTGAAAGAAATGTCCTACACTGATTACATTACACTGACCATGAAACAGTGGCAAACCACTTTCCAATTAAGCCATGATAAAGTACAAATTATTATTCCAAGGATAAAAATTCAAAGGAGAATATTCCAGGGTAACTCTCTGTCACCACTGTTCTTTTGTCTTGCCCTTAACCCATTAAGCTGTCTGCTTAACAGATTAGTTTATGGCTACAATTTGGCTCCCAGAAAACAACAACGTGTAAAGACTTCTCATCTTCTTTTTTAGACGATTTAAAATTGTATAGTTCATCAGATGAGGAAACGAAAGCACAATTGCAAGTGGTCAAAACTTTTTCAGATGATAGAAGAATGTCATTTGGTCTTGATAAATTTGCAAAAGCAACTTTTAAAGCAGGAAACCTGCAACACCAAGAAAACATCAGCTTGGGACAAAAATGTGATATAAAAGAACTTGAGTAAGAGGGATTGTATAAATATCAGGGAACTGATGAAGGATCAACAATAAAACATGAACAAATGTGAATAAAACTTAGTAAGGAATTCTTTAGAAGACTTAATACTGAAAACAGTGTTGACACCTAGGAGCAAAGTCCAAGCTGTAAACCAATTTGCTCTTCCTATCCTAACTTACAGTTCTGGAGTGATTGACTGGCCCCAAAAGGTGTTGGATAGGTTGGACAAGAAAACAAGATGGATGCTTCATGCTCATCAAATGATTTATAAAAATCAGTGTAGACCAAGATTCTATATTCCCTGTTCTGAAGGAGATATGTGCCTCCTCGAAATTGATTACATATGTAGATCTGCAATCGTGAGACTGCATATATATCTGCTGATTTCACAAGAACCAAACATAGTGAAAGCTTTGAAACGTGAGAAGAATAAGTCTAAGATGACATCCCTGCTTAGTTTAGTAGAAACTTATCAGCTTCAAACAGGAATGGAAATCAAACCAGAAGTAGATAAGTCAGGCAGCAACTGAATGTGCCAAAAAACTAAAGAAAGAATATAAGGTAAAGGACCAGATGAGAAGGCAAGAAATGTGGAAAATGCATAAATATAGTAGCAAGTATAGAAAATTATTAGAACAACCTCATGTTGATCAGAATCAAATGCAGGAATAGTTAAGAAGTGAATTTAAACCAAAAGACGAAAGGCTAATATCGGTGACCCAAGATAGTGGACTGCATATACATTGGTTTACAAAAATTACTGAACATGTGGGACAAACAGACAAATGTAGGTTTTGTAAATCAAAATTGGAAACAGTCACACATCTTGTTGCTGGTTGTGATATACTAATGGCAGAAGGACTGTATACTGAAAACCATAATAATGTGGCAAGACTGTTGCACTGGGATTGTGCAAACATTATAATACTGAAGTAACTGAAAAACACTGGAAACATGAGCTACAAGGCATTATACAAAATGATGAAGTTTACATCACATGGGATCACCCATTACCAACAGTTCAAAAACTCGATGTGAGGAAAACCAGATATAGTAGTCCATGAAAGGAAGATAAAAGTTAGCATTGATCATTGAAATTGCTACACCCAGTGACTACATTGTCTTACATACAGGAAGACAAAAAGTCATAAAATACCAGGATTTGCAGGCAGAAATGAGGGCAATGTAGAAGGATACCTAGACAGTTCCAATAATAGTAAGAGCAACTGGTCTTATAAAAAAGAATTTACAATCATACTTAGATATGTTACCAATATATGTAACTCCATACGAATTGCAGGAGGAGTCATTACTGGGCACATTGCAGGTGCTGTGAAGAGCACTTTTGGCTGACAAAGATGGAAACAATATGAATTTCATGAACTTTAATCATACTTTTACTTAGGAATGAGGTCCATTCCCGTCATGGTATTACAAACCCAAAAGACTTGGAGAAATTAAAAAATTATGGATTAACCCTTACATCACTGTATGGGTAGCCAATTGGTTCACCAGCAAAACACATACTGTCAAAGTTGGTGGCTCCACCTCTACCAGTAGACCTGTCACCAGTGGCATACCACAAGGTTCTGTGCTGGGTCCTTCACTGTTCGGAATCTACTTCTCAGACATCCAGGCTAAATTAGATGGCCTTTGGCTTACCAAGTTAGCCAATGATTGCAAATTGAGTGCAATCACTGATTCCCCCAATAATGTTAACATACTCAGGAAGGGCTAACACAGACAATTGACTGCTGCCAAAGCCACAGTCTAAAACTAAACGTAAAAAAGTGCATAATTATTCCCATTGGCAAAGTAGAATTCCCTGCTATCTATAGTACTGACAACACCCCCTTAAGCTCAAACCCAGTGGTCTGAGACCTAGGAACACAGGAATATATCAATCTGAACTTTGACCACCAAGTTTCCACTGTGGTAAGGAAAGCATTCTATGTTGTGTGCCTCATAAGTAAAGGCATTGTATCCAGCTCTAAGGATGTTATAGCCCCATTGGACTTGACCATCATGAAACCACTAATAGAGTACAATGCTTCCTTATGCATGTACCTCAACAGATACCTGCAGCAGATAGAGAGTCCTCAATCCTGATAAATAACTGAAAGCAATTAAATCAACCTAGTTAGACAAAGGTCAAGTCCACAAGATGTAAAGCACTTCCTGAAATCACAAACATGAGCTCATCATGAAATATGAAACTACCCGAAAACAGGAATAGATTCTCATACTATTAACCAGTGCACAGCCCATGGAGCCAGAAGGGGGTAAATGCTGATCTAATCCTGACGTTCAAGCCTTTTTAGCCAACAAAAATGTATTTCTACCACTTCTATTTCTGCCTAAAGAGAAATCAAGAATCTCTATCCTTGTACCAACTGTCATTGTTAAGACATGGATCGAGTGGGGTTCTCTCTGTCACTGTTCAGACACTGGATAGGACTGAGATCAAACTGGTGTGTCTAACTGCAAATGTATGCTGCAAAGTGTAATGCAGCTCTATAAGCAGTGACTATGTGTTCGGGTAATCAGGGTCAAGCTTAGATATTGTAATACAAAGCATAAGAGAGGCATCCTTTGCTACACTGTATTGAACCAGATGCATTTATGTATGAAATTTGGAACTATGACACACTATAAGCAGTAATATTACATGATATGTGTTAATGATGATTATGATGGCAACGTGCACTGCATATATGCAGACAGTACACTGATAAGCAACAAGATGCTGTGTAATGTGCATTGCACATACACGAACAGTACACTGATAAGCAGCAGGATGCTGTGTAACATGCATTGCACATACACGAACAGTACACTGATAAGCAGCAGGATGCTGTGTAATGTGCATTGCACATACATGAACAGTACAGTGATAAGCAGCAGGATGCTATGTAATGTGCACTGCACATACACGAACAGTACACTGATAAGCAGCAGGATGCTGTGTAATGTGCACTGCACATACACGAACAGTACACTGATAATCAGCAGGATGCTGTGTAATGTGCATTGCACATACATGAACACTACAGTGATAAGCATCAGGATGCTGTGTAACATGCATTGCACATACACGAACAGTACACTGATAAGCAGCAGGATGCTGTGTAACGTGCATTGCACATATGTGAACAGTACACTGATAAGCAACAGGATGCTGTGTAACTTGCATTGCACATACATGAACAGTACACTGATAAGCAGCAAGATGCTGTGTAGCATGCATTGCACATACACAAACAGTACACTGATAAGCAGCAGGATGCTGTGTAACGTGCATTGCACATATGTGAACAGTACACTGATAAGCAGCAGGATACTGTGTAACATGGATTGCACATACATGAATAGTGCACTAATAAGCAGCAGGATGCTGTGTAACATGCATTGCACATACACGAGCAGTACACTGATAAGCAGCAGGATGCTGTATAACGTGCATTGCACATATGTGAACAGTACACTGATAAGCAGCAGGATGCTGTCTAACATGGATTGCACATACATGAACAGGACACTGATAAGCAACAGGATGCTGTGTAACATGGATTGCACATACATGAATAGTACACTAATAAGCAGCCGGATGCTGTATATCATGGATTGCACATACATGAACAGGACACTGATAAGCAACAGGATGCTGTGTAACATGGATTGCACATACATGAATAGTACACTAATAAGCAGCAGGATGCTGTATAACATGGATTGCACATACATAAACAGTACACTGATAAGCAGCAGGATGCTGTATAACGTGCACTGCACATATGTGAACAGTACAATGATAAGCAGCAGGATACTGTGTAACGTGCATTGCACATATGTGAACAGTACACTGATAAGCAGCAGGATGCTGTGTAACATGGATTGCACATACATGAATAGTGCACTGATAAGCAACAGGATGCTGTGTAACATGGATTGCACATACATGAACAGTACACTGATAAGCAGCAGGATGCTGTGTAACATGCATTGCACATATGTGAACAGTACACTGATAAGCAGCCGGATGCTGTGTAGCATGGATTGCACATACATGAATAGTGCACTGATAAGCAGCAGGATGCTGTATAACATGGATTGTACATACATGAACAGTACACTGATAAGCAGCAGGATGCTGTGTGCTGAAAATAGTGAAACACAAGGAATGGTAGCAGTGCATGAACTTATGCTGCTACATATAAACCCAGGGAAATTGCCATTACCATCAGTAATGACATCATAGGATGGTCAAAGCGCATAGGACAGATGTATCATAAGTAATGTGCCCATGTTATTAACTGTCAGCCCTACAGCGTTCTGTAGCAGGTATTTAGTAACAATGACAATTGGTACAAGCATAGAGATTCTCAATTTCGCTTTAGGTAGAAATAGAAGGGCTAATGGCTTTGTAATTTTTAAATGCGATCACTCAAAAAACAAGTAGTGAATCTGCTGCAAATGAACACAATATGCCACCAATAACAAATGGAAATAGCTGCAGTAATACCGTTTGCTGTTGTTATAGTTGCAGACTTCTAACGGCCACACAGACAAGAACTGAAAGCAGCAGATTCCCTAATTCCCTGTACCGTACTGGGGCCTAGTATTGCATTTTTGAAGTATTCCTCTCTTCTTTAGTCGACTCAAAGGTCATGTCTGCATGGGTGCAAAGATATTTCATTTTGTAAATCTCATTTCATATCAGTTTCCAAGCTGGAGTTAGATTTGATATACATAGTTTCATAGGTGGGTACTAGGCTATTGGCCCTAGGGACTATATAAGCCTAGCCCAAAAGGTACCCTGGCTTTTGCCATCCAAGAGAATCATTTTCCTGTGCCACTGTCGAGCAGAGCCACAGAGGTGATCCCCGGGGTGAATTTCCTATTTCCCATCCAAGTATCAAGATTTTTCTTGAAGAGTGCTAATGAGGAGCTTTGTTTGCTATAGATAGGTAGTTTGAGCCAGAGTATGGGGAGTCTCTGGGACAGGAATCTATCCCTCCAGCATGTTCTGTTTATTGTGGTGACCATGTTTAGGTCCCTAGAGCGTGTAGCTCGGAGGTTTTGGAATTTCTTTAAGTGGAGCATAAGGTTTGACCTAGCTTTCTATGTTAGGCAGAGATCGCCTCTGAGTAGGAGATATGCAATGGAGTAAAGATGGAGTTTTTTGAGACGGTCTGCGTAGGGTATCTGTTTGAGGCCAATAATTCTCTTTTTGAGGTATTTCTGCAGCCTTTCCAGTTGTTGTAGATGTCTTGTGAGGTATATACCAAAAGGGGCATTGTACTCTATAATGGGTCTAATGAGTGATGAGTAGAGGGGAACAATGACCTCTTTTTTCCAGGAGGAGAAACCTTTTGTGATGAGGTGTGCCACATAGCATTTAAAGGACCTGATAAGTTATACAACTTATTTATAGATACATCAAACCCATTTGACACAGTTCTTGTCTTTTGATTGATGGTACTTTCATTGAATGTTGTATGACTAAATAAGAAGGAGCAAAATAATTATGCCGAAAATGGAGGTTTTTTTTTCCACCGTTTGTGACATCACAGCAGGTATATTTAAGTTTGGGGGATATGGTGGCATGCCCCCTGCAAAAAAGACTTGCCTCTGAGGTTCAGCAAAACTTGTTTCACTCCTTTTATTCGATTCTTCAGCAGTCTACGTAAGTATTGTCGATGGACTGACACGCATCCCATTTGATATGGTTAGCATTTACAGCAATACTACTATTCAAGGTATAGATTGTGATGTATTGCAATGATATCATTCTTACCTTTCAAGCAGTGCTGTATTAAGATAAGCACCACTTTCCAGGTGTTACTCTATGTCGTGGGGGCTCCTCAGGTGATTATTAGGTTAACAACCCTAAGATACCTTTTTAAACCTAGCCATGTTTTCCCATTTGTAAATGACAAGATAAATTACCCAGAGGTATATAGTTGTGTTTAGGTGACACAGCATTTACAAGCTCCTTCTGTCCAGTAGAGGTATAGGTGCTATTCTTGAGGTAAATTTCAGATTCCCCATCCATTGGTCCAGGTTGCTGTTGAATAGGGTCTGGAACAAACTCTATTTCACATGTATGGGAAGCCTATTCCAGAGAAAGAGTAGTCCCTGAGACACAAACTTATCCCTGCAATATGTTCTATTTATGTAGCAAATTAGGTTTAGGTCCTTTGATTGGGTATTTCTAATGCCATTAGACTTGTAGATGTGCAAAATGTCCATCAGTACTGGATCAGATGATGCTTTATAAACCAAGCATAAATCACCTCTCAATAGTCTGTAGGAGACCAACTGTATAGGTAAATCTTTGAGGTGGTCTGCATATTCCATGTAGCTTACACTTTGTATTTTTTTTCTGAAGAACCTCTGTGGGCATTCAGTCATTGAACATGCCTAGTAAGGTGCATAATGAAGAGAGCGTTGTACTCAGTGATAAGGTGCATAACGAAGAGAGCATTGTACTCAGTGATTGGTCTAATGAATAAGTGGGATAATGACATCGTTGAACCTGGATGCCATACCCTTGCACATAAGTTGCACAATACAGAATGATTTCCTTACAAGTGTAGACACATGATGGTCAAAGCCCAAGTCGCTGTCTACATATGTTCCCATGTCCTTAAATACTGGTTCAACCCTTAGGAGTGTACTGCCTATGTGTTAATTCCCAGGAGTGAACTTTTCAAAGGATATTATTATGCATTTTTTCAGTTTTAGGCCATGGCTTTTGCACCAATCATTTTGAGACAAGCATCTTAGAGGATAGTAGTGCCCTTGGAGTATTCTATAATTGCACTGATCTTACAGTCATCCACAAACTTGGTCATCTGGAGGTCTTTAAATTTAGCTTTGACTTCCAAAAAGTAGATGCCAAAAGAGAGACCAGCCCCTGCATGGAGCCCTGAAGGCCTCCTCTGGTTACTGACATTTTTATGGAGGTAGAGTCCCCAGTCCTGATTTCTTATGTCCTATCTGTGAGACAGATGGCTAGCAAAAGGGTGAAATAGGGGGTTACTTATAGTTTTTTAAGTTTGCCAACATTGCCTGAATGAGGAAAAGAATCTGATGCTTTAGGCAAGTCAAGATAGGCAGTTTGTACCATTTTGCCCTAATCCATGCTTTCAAGAAAAAGCTGAGCAGGTTAAATAGGCACAATCTGTCCTTCATGAAACCAAATTGTGTTGGATCCAGAATCTGAAGATTTCCTCTGTCTTTATGTTTAATATGCATGCTAATTCTTTCCATGGCCTTATAATGACAGTAGTCAGACTTGTGGGGTCTATAATTGCCCAGGTCAGTAGATGGCCCACCCTTGTGCAGAGGGATAAATGTTGCAGTCCTCCATTTATTAACAAAGACAGTTTGGAGGCTAAGGACGAACAGTGATATTAGAGGGCTCAATAGGTCATGTTTCATGCTATTCTGGAGGCTTTGCAGGATATTATCAAGGCCCATAGATGCAGTATTTTTTGCCTTAGAGAGCGCATGGATGACCTGTTCGCTGTTGTACTCAGGAATATCTCTTGTGAGGTGTCAAGGGAACAATAGGGTGAAACTGGGGATACATTTATCAGTCAGTAGGTTCACTCCTCCATCTCCATTTAGGTGGTTCCATTTACAACTAATTCAGCACACTGTTGTGTATTACCTTTGAGGCTGTGGACATAGCTGAAGGCAGCTTTGTGGTTGTCCTTTATATGTTAGGCTACTTTTACTAAAATTTGGTTTTGGTGGACTTGATAAAACTGCTGAGTTACTTATTTAGCTTAGTGAAGGGTTGCTTGCCTTGCTGGGCATTGCACGGCCTAGTTTTTGCCTTGATTTTCTTCCTGTTGTTGTAGAACTTGTTGATATTTGGATTCCTCTAGGATGGGTTGCTGTTTGAGATAGTCCCATGCTTATTCTGGGTGGGTACAGCTGCCTCAATGCAGCTGTTTACATGATGGTATAGGGCATCTGTAAACAATTCTGTACAGGCAGTGGAGTTAACGTGGTGTTGGGGGCTTGACATTTTGCCAAGGGTATCACTTAGTAGTAAAAGGTTAGTTTTGAAGTAATTCCTAAACATTTGAGGATTAGATATGGTCACAGATTTTAGTTCAAATGAAACATCTTTGGTCTGACTTAGCAAATGAAGATGTTAACATGAATGGATGTTGGGATTGATTCAAGGTTCCTTAGCAACCTCACAAACACTCTATCAAGGCAACATCTACCACAGCACATACACTTTAATGGCTGGTCCTGAGCATTTGTGTTGACAAAGTCCAGGACTCTCTGTGCCTGTGTATTGGAAGTTGTGTATGTTTCCCACTTTATAACTGGATAGCTGAAGTCACCCAGGAATATAATGTTGTTTTCAATGCAGACTGACTCCAGTGTGTTTGGGTATGCAGCAAGGGTATCCTGGGTCACAGAGGGGGAGCTATAGCTTCCAATGATATGGTATGGGACTTTACTCAAGTGAGTGATACTGCTTGACCAGTCCTGATGTGTGAGGGATTTTGATGAATACTGAAACACCTTCACCTTTTGTCCCTTTGTGTGTAGTGCTGGCATAAACGCAAGGAAAGCATTATAGCCTTGCACTGCTAGGGTGCTGTCTGTGTCTTTAAAGCATGTCTCCATAACTGCACAAACAACTGCATTCTCCAGTTTAAGGAGTGCTTGCAGGGGGTGGAGTTTTTTGTTTAGACTCCTGGCATTGAAAAGTAATATATCCCGGGCAGGTTTTGCTACGTTGGAAGGTTAATCAAGTTGGCATTGACTGAAAAAGGCACTATGGGGCGGACAAAGTTTTAGCTAATATTCAGAAGACTAAAAGGTACGTCAGGTGCAGACCCTTCTTGGTGAAGCAAAGTGGTCTGCCAATATATCCTCCCAAGCTGACAAATATTGCATCCCCTTCAAATGACGCTAAAAACGAAGCCAATTTTTAAAGTCAATTATCTTCTGTTCATCTTGCAACATCATCCTTGGAGAAGGTAGAATGCTGCTCAGTATTGAACTCATACCAGCCTGGGACACAGAGTCCAAGAGCTTGACCATGTCCTTCTTCAAATAGTCTAGACTGCTATCTATATGTATAATGACAGAGCTGAACTGGTACGTGTAGTCAATGACCTGTGTGGAGGCATAATCTGATGGATGCTGGACCCTAATAGGCAGCTGACTGTGACCCTCTCCTTGCTCATGGAACATGTATGTGTCTCATGATAGTATAATCTATGACTAGAGCAAACGCCTGTGTTGAAGTTTGCCTTATAGGTTTACAAGTTGAGACACCATGCATTGAAGCTGTATGTGTTGTGGCAGATGTTGCTTTGGTAGAGTGTTTGTGAGGTTGTTGAGGAACCCAACTGCATTAGGGGGCTGCTGCTGGGGTACCTCTGAGGTTTGATTATATTACTTTTTAGAGTCCCTGCTTAGGGTGTTTTGTGTGAGTGGCAGTAGAATGTGGTGATGTGCATTTCTCACAACCTGTTTGGTAACTGTAATGGCTGTATATAAAACCCTGCCTCCAGTGACGATATATAATTACATCCCTCACACACTGCATCTGATTGTTTAAGAATCAGGTAGCTGTCAGTAAACATGAGACAGCTGTTACACTGTCAGAAGATGCACATTTCCTCCAGGCTGGCTGCAAAGACAGTTATCTGTGGTTTAATATGTTTAATCAGTAGATTGTGGTAGTTACAAAGGGAATCATGTTTGCCAAAGAATATGAGTCAGTCCATTGTTTGGACACAACTTGTTTGGGGCCAGCCATCTTGTAGGAGTATGATGTTCTATGGGGAGGTTATGATGGCACCAAGTTTGTACTCACTGCAGACTTTGCCAGCCACAACACCTTTATACTTCTTTGACCTCAGAGAAGTTAATGCCTAGGAGAAGTGGCCCAAGAACTGACCCCACAGTAACTCCACTAGTGACAGGTCATTTGAAGGAGGTACAGCCACCTACCCTTACTTTTTGTGTTCTGTGTGAGTCAGTTTTACTATCCAGTGAGTTACATGGGGGTTAACATTTACCTGGGAGATTTTATCTGATACCTGAGTGTGAGATAGTGGCAAATACCTTTGCAAGGTCCAGATAGGCAATGTGCACTGATATGCCTTCATCCATTTCCTCAGTGATATTTCCATAGAAGTCAACCAGGTTATGTAGGCAGGACCTGCATTTGAAAATTTCAAACTGGGTTGGGACACAAGTCTGTAGGTCATCTATATACCTATTTATTAGTTCCATAATGATCCTTTCTATAGCCTTCTAGATGAGGCTGGCCAGGCTTATAAGTTTGTATTACATGGATCTCCCGTAGTTTCGACTTTGTAAAGGGGAATGACTGATTTTCTCCCCCATTACTCCATCACAAAGACTGCTTTGAGGCTAATTCATGTTTCAGGCTAGTAAGTTATCTGGCCCTTTAGATGCAGAGTTCCTGGCATTAGATACTGCCTTGAAAACTTTTTCTTATGTGATTTGAGGAGGAGGTAAATGTGGGTATTTGATCAGAGACTAATGGAGGGGAGAGGGGGTGATGTTGGAATTGAATTTATCTGCTAGTAGATTGGCTATGTCATCAGTGTGAGTATATGAAATCATTTACTAGTACATCTACACAGTGCTGGCCATTGGTTTTGAGACTTCTAACATAGTTAAAGAAGGTGTTGTGGTCAACTTTCATCTGCCTGGCAATTTAAACCTTATATAACTTGCTTTGGTGGATTTGATCAAGATATGTGATTAAGATATGGAGTTTCTTGTTTAGTTTAGCAAGAGAATGTTTGGCTTCTTGAGAGATAGATTATTTTTGTATGCAATTAGTTTTTTTTTTCTTTTATTATGGAGCCTGTTTATACGCCTCACAGCAAGAGGTTGTCCGGTTCAATCCTCGGCTGGGGTGGCTTCTGTGTGGAGTCTGCATGCCCTCCCTGTGGTCACGTAGGTTTCCTCCGGGTGCTCTGGTTTCCTCCCACATCCCAAAGACATGCAGTAGGTAGATTGGACACTCTAAATTAGCCCTAGGTGTGCATGTGTGTGCCTTCTGTGGAAGGTTGGGTGTCAGGCTGGCAACTTGACACTGTAAAACTCCACTGCCAATCATGAGTGGACAGATGATCCGCTGTGGCAACCCCTAACCGGGAAAAGCCGAAAGAAGATGGAGCCTGTTTACAGTAGGGTTCCACCACAGGGATTTAAGTTTGAGTTTTGCATTGTATTTATTTCTGAGGGGGCGAGATATATTTATGCAATTATTTACACGTGCATAGAACTTCAGTGAAGGATTACACATACACAGGGGGATCATCAAGGTGAAAGGGGGCTTTTGAATTTAGTCAGGTCATTTCCCAGTTTTAGTAGACAAGCTTGTGTATAGTTTCTGAACACTGCTTTAAGGCGAATGTGACTAACTTGTGGACAGATTTGACCAGGGCGGAGGTTACAATTGGCAAAGAGCAGAGCTGTCCCATATTGATAAGAGTATGAAGGAACAGGTCCCAGGAGTTTGTATTTATGAAGGCCAGAAATCTCTAGGTATACATGTTTGAGGATACATAAGTCTCCCAGATAATGGCATGATATCTGAAGTCTCCTAGGAGAACAGTGTTTGGCTGAATAATAGACTCCACACTGGTTAGGTGGGCAGTATGAGCAGAGGGAAACATAGAGGGGGGTGCTGTAGCTTGCTATGATGTGATAAAGGGTTTTGTTTATAATAAGTTGAATGCAGAGGAGTTCCATGTTGTTATCTTGTCTAACAAGTCTGGAGGTTAGATTTTTAGACAGACACCTCCGTCTTTAGTGCCTTCTTCTAATACACTGAGTCTGCATGTGTGATAGGCATTAAAGTTGTCCACTGATGGAGTGCTTTCACTGGTCTTAAACCAGATCTCTGTGATGTTGCATAGCATGTATAAGGTGTGAAGGATTTTGTTTAGGCTTGTAGCGCTGAGCAGCAATTCCTTATTATTGTCCTGATTCTGGATGTTTTAAAGACTGACTTTGCCTAAAAGAGGCAAAAGGGAGGTGTGTATTTTGTATCAAAGGATGTTTTTTAATTATAAAGTGACTCCAACTTTTAATAAACATATGAAACCTAAAAAAGATTATGAAAATTGTGAGCCATATTACTGATGTGGAAATCTGGTACAGCAATTACCACTTTCACTTTTCTTTTACTTTGAGGGAGAGCTTGGCACAGTGCTTTAAAATAGCTACAGAAGACTTGAGCCAAGACACAGGTATGGATAACTAACTAACATACTTGCTAAAATTCCTCACAGAAGAAAAAGCTAAAGCCTTTGAAGCATTTATATAGTTCTTGACAGTATTACTACAGAGTGTGGTGTACTCTTGTTGGCTATATTGTTGATTTTAACAAAATATAATCTTGGGTGATAGTCTGGGATGACTTTTTCTTATGTAGGATTGACTGTTAAGTTGCTAGACAGTACCTGTGTGAGTGACTAGGAGGAATGGCTTTCTCCACCTGAGTGTTTATGTCAGAATTTTGCCTCTATTAAACCTGCTCTAGCAAATATTCATATGGTCGTAACAGCAGGAATAAGGACCCAAGCAACACATAATGTTGATGACTTTACTGTCCAAAAACAGGTACAGTATGTCTTCAAAAGAACCACCCAAGGGAATTTTTCTCAGTTCAAATCACCACAAACTGCTTATACAGGAGACCTGAATGTGTTGTCTGTCAGATTACAGTCCACTTGAAAAAAGACTGTCCTTACAAAAGTGAAAAATGAAAACTGTGTACACAAACCAAAATGATATATCTGTGTTGTCTGATTTCATATGTTCCTCAGCACATGGGTGTTCAGAGCCCTACTGGATCAGACTTTGGCCACTCTCAAGCTTTCGATCCAGTGCCCAGACCTCTCCCCCCTTAAGCATAACTCCCTTTTCTACTAAACGAGCTACCTCAGATTGTGTTTTCCAGCACAGTATTAGACAAATGTCTAAAGGAGTATGAAAGAAACCAGCTGATATATGTGATCTTGAAAAGGAACCTCCGTGACCCAAGGCCACGTCAGCTAGACCAGTTCAGAAGTCAGTGGAGAAATTAAAGGTGAAGCGCAAGGGGAAAGGAGGATAGGAAAGGATGGAAACAGACAACACAGCTCTACTGTTATGGTGAGTACGTAACTTTTGTATCTGATGTTGTCTATTCATCAATGTATGAGACAGAGTACCCAGCTACTGTAAAACTTGGGTGGTCTTATGGAAGGATCTTCCACAGCACACCTAACCCAAAAGATGCTCTTGATCTAGACTGCATGTCCAATTTGTAGTGTGCAATGAAGGTGTGGACCTTGGGCCAGATAGCTGCAGCACAGGTGTCATCAGGTGGGGTATGGACCTTGCACCGGATAGCTGCAGCACAGATGTCATCAGGTGGGGTATGGACCTTGAACTGGATAGCTGCAGCACAGGTGTCATCAGGTGGGGTATGGATCTTGAACCATATATTGGCAGCACAGGTGTTATCAGGTGAGGTATGGACCTTGGACCAGATAGCTGCAGCACAGATGACATCTGGTGGGGTATGGACCTTGGACAAGATAGCTGCAGTACAGATGGCATCTGGTGGGGTATGGACCTTGGACCAGATAGCTGCAGCACTGGTGTCATCAGGCGGTACTCTGGAAAAGGAGGTTGTAGAAGAAGCTACAGATCAAGTTGGATGAGCTTTTCGAGATGTTGGCAGTGATATTCCCCTTTGTTTATAAGCATGAGAAATACATTCAGAATGGAAAGAGTAACCTTAGATACTCCCTTTCCCATCTTGACACAAGGAAAACCACTAGTCAATCTTCCTAAGGGTTTTTGTTCTATGCAAATAAAAGCATAACTGGCAATGAATGTTCAGTAAATGTAATCTGTATTCACCTTTGTAAGAGAAATATGGAAAAAATAATGGAAGATTTATTGACAGACTAGCAGATGACTCAGAAGTCACCTTGGGAAGGAAGGAGGAGTTGGTTCATTAGCACACTCTGTCTTTATTAAAAAACAAATGGGGAGGTTTGGAAAATAGGGCATGAAGCTCAGAAATTCTTCTGCAAGAGGTGATTCCAATTAAAAGAAAAGTTTTTATAATACAAACTTTACACCACCTTTATCAGCAGGCTAACATATTTGGCTTGCAGTAAAATTGCAATATCCCAAGGAGGAACTAGATCCCTTAGTAGGGTGCCTAGTAAAAAAATTCCTCTAAAGAAAGCTTTAGAATAGTCTTAGGGATGCGATGGGAGTGTGAATCTCGCCAATGTGAAATTAATATATAGCAGCTAATTCTACTCTAATAGTATAGTAACTGGATCCATTTTGGAAGTGGTGAGCTAGAAAATCCAAAATTGCAGAAAACAGGGCTGATAAGGAGTCAAGATTGTGCTTAGCTGCCCAAATGGGAAATCTTTTCCACTTAAATTTGTAAACCTTTCTACTTGAAGGTTTCTGTGAAGAAGTCAGAATATGAACAACTGAAGGTGAAAACCTGGACTGTCTAACCACCAATGTTAACTGGAGGAAACCACATGGTTTACTTGAGAGACTGAATGACCAGGTGAAGTGACCCCAACAGATGAGACAACAGATCTGGAGCTGTGCCCAGTACCCAGGAAGGGTGTACTAGATGAGGCCATTGTAAGGGAAACCACATTTGTGGAAGCCAATAAGGTGATATAAGGATAACAGTGACCTTTGTCTCCAAAGATTTCTGCAGAAATTTGGATATCAGAGGTGTAGGAGAAATGGCAAAATGCTGTCCGGTGGGAAGGCAAGTGTGGATCAGAGTATCCCTTGGTGACTCTCCTTCCTAGGGGATTAGAATGAATAACTTGCTACACTTGGTGTTGTGGGGAGATGCACAGAGATTGCAGCAAGGCTGGCCTCAACATCTGAATATCCGCTCTGCTACTACTTAGCTGAGAGACCACTCATGGGGAGAAGTATCTGCTGAACCTGTCCACTAGAACATTTATTTATTTTTTTTTATTTTATTTATTTTACATTTGTTAACTGAGGGTGTCTGACTGAACCAAAATGTCCCTTTTTTAGCAGAGGCCAGGGGATAAAAGTTCCACACAGAAAAATGATTACAGAAATATTTAGATATTTAGACGGGTCTATATCACATTATCGAAATTCCAAATCTCGAAATGTGATATACTCGAACGTTCAGAACAGCAAATTTTTTCCAAGGGAAGAAAATTCACTGTTCCCGAGAATACACACACACAGCACAAGCACACCAAAATACATAATCTACACATACACACTTCACAGAACCCTACACTAAACCGTACATACACTACTAGCTATCCACTTACCTTAACCCAACCCTAACCCTAAGGTCTCTAACTAACGCACACTCACCTTACCTGCTCCCTAACCATAAGGTCCCTAACTAATGCACACTCACCTTACCTGTTCCCTAACCCAAAGGTTCCTAACTAACGCACACTCACCTTACCCGCTCCCTATCGCTAAGTTCCCTAACTATCACACACTCACCTTACCTCAGTCCTTTCGTACACTTACCTTAACCCAGTCCATCACCTTCGCACCACAGTCAAGGAAATAGCGAAGCCGCAGAAACGGCCCACCGAATACTTTCCCTAGGAAAATATTCGGTGTTCTGCAGCTTCGCTATTTCAAGCGTTCACTGAATATGGGTCGATATTATAACATTCAAAGTTTTAAGACTTCGATATTATAATATAGACCCATTTAGACATGATCAGTATATACACAAATTACATTGAACATGTTTTTACAGTGGTATGCAGCACATCAGCAGTTACAGTGGAGAGAAGAAACAAGAAAACAATTTAAAAATAAAAGTAATTAATAGATTTGTGGTGTACAGCTGAAATTTGGAACATAGGTAGAATACATACATAGTACATAGGTACAGTACATACATTGTACATTAGCCAGTGTTTGTGAGTAAGAGTGAAAACTGTAATCAAGTACTCTAGGCTTAGTATGTGTACCTTATCCACTTTCACTAGCCTGCAGTCATTGCACTGCCAACTTTGCTTAAGATGTTGCCTAATGAGGTTTTTAAAGGAGGCTTTGGACGATGTGTTTTGTATGCTAGTGGGGAGAGAGTTCCATTTTTTAGCCACTGAACTACTATATAGTGTGTCTCCAAAGCTATTGTAGCTGTTGGTGACTTCTAGTAGTAGTTTGATTGATGATCTAAGAGGCCTTTTGGCTGAGTGATGTTGTACTAGGTTTTTGAGGGCAGGACACTTATTGGGGAGGTAATAGCATGACAGAGGCAGAGCTGATTGTATTTTATTTTATTTATTTATTTAGTTATTTTATTTTGTTTTACATTTGTTGTCCAGGATAGCCGACTGGATATATGTCCATTTTCAGCAGAGGCCCGGGGAGAAAAGCTCCAAGATAATAATACCCATTGAACATTTAGTAAATGTTAGTTTCAAGCAGATTACAGTCATAAGCAATACCAGCATTTAGCACATATAGTACTAACTTATTATAAAACACTTTACAAAACATAACATTATTTTCAAAGTTATATATACATAATATTACATTCAGGTTTAAGACACACTGAGCAGCAGCTATACAATTGACCCTTCCTGAAATGGAGTGGTAGAAAAAAGTTAGAAGTAGTTGAAGGTAAGGCACCTAAGAAATAGAGAGGTCACTAGTCGGGGTTTGTGCAGGGACATAACCAATGAGTTTTGAAGGATTTCTTGAGTTTGTTTTTGAATTGAGTTAGTGAGGGTTCTAGGGTTAAGTCAGCTGGGAGTCTGTTCCATGTTTTTCCAACAGAGTTGCAAAACAGAGAGTCCCCAGCTGAGTAGTTGGATTTGTATGTTTGAACTAGGAGTCTAGTGGATGATCGCAGTGACCAGGTGCTGGTGTAGGGGCTGATAATATTTTTTAGTGCAGGTGTATTTTCTAGTTGGTAAAGGACTTTATGTGCCACTATTAGCTGGTTGAACTGCAGTAGGCATGGCAGTTCAAGCCATCCTAGGCGATTTAGATTGTGACAGTGGTGTGTCCGGTAGGCTGTGCCAGTAGCAAATCTGGCAGTGTAGTTATAGCAGAATGATAGTTTATTAAGATCTGTTTTAAGTTGAAGAATAGAGGTGAGGTGTAGAGAAGAGTTGATAGTAGATGGGAACGGGCAATTGCAGTTCTAGCAAGTGGGGTAAGGAAAGGTTTGATTCTGTAAAAAAAGCCAAGTTTTTTATTAATGGTTTTGATAGTTTGATTGATATGCGCATCAAACATCAGGTTATCAACTATAACATCCAGTAGTTTAGTTTGGGCTTCTGGGGAGATGATAGTGCCATTGTTAATGGTTATGTTGAAGGATGGCAGGGGGTCCTGCATGCGGGGGAGAAGAGGAGCAGCTTAGTTTTGTTGGGGTTTAGGATTAGATGTTGATTGGAAGACATTTTTGTACTATACTGAAGGTATTTTGGGTTAATGTGAATAAAGTAGCTGGTGAGGTGAACAGAACAAATCAAGGAGGAGTCATCTGCATACTGAATGCAGGTAGCATCTGGGATAACTGAATGAAGGTCGTTGATAAAGATGGAGAAAAGAAGGGGTCCTAGTATCGAGCCGTGGGGGACTCCTAATGTGATGGGTAGGCAAGATTATAGCTTGTCCAGCCATAGGACTGCCTGTTGCCTGCCCTGCAGGTAGGAGTGAAACCATTGGAGTACATGGTTGTTTAAGGAGAAGGCCTTCAAGGTATTTATAAGCATTTTGTGGTCAACCATGTCAAAAGCCTTGGATAGATCTAGAAAGAGTGCTGAGGATAGTTTGTTATTATTGCGGTTGTGGTTAATGACATTAGAGAAAGAGAGGAGGGCAGAAGTAGTACTGTGGTGTGGCTTAAAGCCATGCTGAAAGTTGGACAACAGCTTGTTCTGTGTGAGGTAATGCATGAGCTGTATGTGTACACACTTCTCCATAATTTTAGCTAGAGGTGACAGAATAGCTATGGGTCTAAAGTTTGACAGTTCAGTGGAACTGTCTCCTTTATGGAGAGGTATGACATGGGAGATTTTCCATATAGTGGGTACAGTAGCTTCAGATATAGCTCTGTTGATCAAGATTGAGATGAGATATGCTATGGTGTCAGCAGCCTTTTGCAGATAGTCTGCTGGGAGGAGGTCGGCAGCCAGGGTGGTGGATCTTAGTTTCTTAAGTAGGGCATGAATAATTTGAGTAGGAACAGGTTGGAAGGTAAAGTATATTTAGGTACTGGGTGTGGCTGCATTAGAATTAGAGCAACTGGGAGAGAGTTGGCTGGATAGAGACTGGATAGTCTATGTGAAGAAGCTGTTGAATTTATTAGCAATGTCTACTGGGGATTTTTGTTGGGAAGCTGAGGGGGGTGGAGTGGTGGTTTGGCCAGGGTAGAGTAGTTTGTTTATTCCTGCCCAGAACTTTTGAGGTTTGTTTTGGTGTTTTTGCAGTAGATGGTAGTAGTGGTTCTTTTTGCATACGGTTATGAATGTTTTGGTGTCATTCCTTAGCTGTCTGAATCTTAGTTGATCAAGTGGGGCTTTTGTTTTTCAGTAGGTGGCCCATGCTTTGTTTCTGAGTGAAATTTTGGTTTTGGTATCTTTAGAAAGCCATGGTGCAATATTAACTTTGGTTCTAATACAGCGGCTGGGAGCATGGGAGTTAAGAATAGCAAGGAATTTGGTGTTAAAGTATGCTACTGCTTCATCTAGGGGGAGACATTTTAGTACTGACCAGTTGCATGCCTTAAGTTCATTTTGAAACTTGGTGAGAATAAAATTCTTGTTGTTTCTTAATGTTCTATAGGTGGGTTGGTAGGAGCAGTTTACTTTGAGATTGATTACATAGGTGAGACAGTGGTCACTTAGGTCATCAGGCAAAGTGCCTGATTTATAACATTGAAGATGGGTATTGACAAGTATCCAGTCTAGGGTACTTTCCTTGTTATTGGGTTTTCCTGACTTGGTGGGGGAGGTTATGATTTGAGTAAATCCATAGAGGTTTATGTGGGTTGTGGGGGTTTCACAAGAGCAAGTGTTCCAGTCACTGTTGAAATCCCCAAGAACAATTGTTTCTTGGGGGTAGTTATTGGATAACCAATATAAGAAGTCTTCTAAGGTTTCTGTGTTCCTCCCTGGGGGAATGTAAACACAGACAATGTTTACATTTTTGTTTCTATTAATTTGTAGTTTTGAAATAAGAATTTCAGCATTATTGAGCTGGTGTGGTTGTTGGGTGTCTATGCTGACAGATAGGGTAAACTTGTAAAGTATGGCTACCCCACCACCCTTTCTGGTGGTACGGTCTAGTCGAAACATACTGTACCCTGGTGGCAGAATCTCATGGTCCTTGGTGGCAGGCTTCAGCCACGTTTCTGTTAGGCATAATATATCTGGGGAATAATCAGCTAAGAGGGCATGCAGGTGCTGAGTTTTGTTATTTATGCCCCTAATGTTTAGATGGCAGGCCAGCAGTGAGCTAGGAGGTCTATTTGTTGGAGCTATGGTGGTAGGGGATATAGTAGGGGGATTAGGGCCAACAGGTGGGGATGGACCAGGGTTTGGGTGGATGTCGCTGTCCTTTGTGAGGTTGTAGTGTATCCAGAGTATGAGTTTTAAGATTTTGAATAAAGTTTTGTAATAGTGTCTAGTTTTATGACTAATGTAACTAGGTCTAGTAAGATGGTAGTATTTAGGGGTTAAGGAGGTAAGCATGAGGGGAGTGAGTAAGGGTGCATTATTATCTGTTGTAGATGGGATGGATGTTTTTAGGTTAGGAGATTGGGCAGTTCAAGCCAGTGGAGCTGGCTCAAAGCAGTACAGTGATGAGTTCTATATGAACAATTTGCAACAAAGTGGGCAATTCTGTTATAGCAGGCTTCCATTTTGCTTAGTTCAGTTTTGCTGAGATTAGTTAGAATGGGAGATGCATAGAGTAGGGTGGATAGAAGCTGAGAGTGAGCAATGGCTGATCTTGTGTTGTTGGTAAGAAATGGTTTGATATGGTGGAGTGATCCCAGTTTGGCATGTACTTTTTTAAAAGTTAAGTTGAGATGACTATCAAATTTTAGGTGGGAATCTATGGTTGTTCTCAATAGCTTAGCCTGTGCCACTGGAGCAATTGGATTTTCCCAGAATATGAATTGCTTAAAGAAAGCAGTGAGAAGTTATTACCCATTGCCATATCCTGATGGCCTCTCAATATAACGTATAAGATTTGGTTCTTCCTGATTGTTAATACTCCAAACCACTGACATCTTTTCTATCTGAACAGATATCACACCCAAAGGGAAATAGTCCTGAAAGGACTGGAATACTAGGAGAACCACTCTCATCTCTAAGACATTGATATGAAGACTGGCCTCTGATTCAGACCAAATGCCTTGGACTGTCTTTTCTAGGAAATGCACTCCCCCACCCCAAGAGGGAAGCATTCATGGTCATTCTGGCTCATGGAGAAGCAAGAATGAAGGGATGTCCTTGAGAGACATGTGGAGATTCCAACCACCACTGGATGTGTGTCCTGCAGATGCCTGTCAAGGGCACATGAAAGGACATGGGTGTATGTCTTATCAACCACTGAAGAACCACTACAGTCCTTTGAAGAACATGCATGTTGTATCTTTCTGATGAAGGGATGAAATTCTTATCTAGGGAAGTTTTGCAATTTGAAGCTTCATGTCCAAAGGTCCACTATGAAATCTAAGGATTGTACTCCCTGAAGCTTCGACTTTTTAGGTTCACTGTAATCCCCAGATTTGCACTCAGATGGAGCAAGAAGTCTCTGGCTTGAATGAGCAAATCCCAGATCAGAGTGATAAGGAACCAAATGGCCAAATAAGGGAACACACAGAACCCCTACAATTGGAGACAAGCTGCTACCATCCCCATACATTCAGTGAACATCTGGGGAGCTGTGGTGAGACCAAAGGGCAGGGCTCTGAACTGAAAATGACTGCCTCACAGCCTGAAGTAAAGGAATATTCTGGACTGTCTCTCCCTCTTTATATGGTGGTAAGTATCCTGGAGGTCAATCAAGCACATCCAGTCATTCTTTTCAGTACAGGAAGAATGAACTGTGCAGTGACAGAATTTTGTCAGTTTCGTAAATCTGTCTGGGTAGCTCAGGTACAGGATTGGACTTTGGTCCACATTTTCTTTGGCGCTAAAAAGAATCTTAAGTAAATTCCAGATCCTCTTTGGTTTGGTGGGACTTCTTGGATGACTTGATTGATTAGAAGTGCCCTTATTTGTGAAGTGGCTGCTTCCCTTTGAGTGGGTGGTACATTGGGAAGTTTTTACAGTGTTTGTAGGAGGACAGAGGAAGCGGATGAAGTAGCTTCTGATTATAATCCTCTGTACCCATTCATCTTGCGTGATGGATGTCCAGTTTGTTGGATACACAGGATAAGCTCCCCCTGACTACCTCTAGAGCACAGCAGTTGGGCAACCATGCGGGAGCACTGAAAAGGCCTCTCAGAGAAGGGACCCCTGAGGCCTTAGATCTGCAGACCACCTCTGCTCCAAGGGTGACACCCATTGTTAGAGTTCCCCCTCTTTTATGGGGGGCCCTGTCTCTGGAGGTATCTGGTATGAAATCGAGACTTGAGAAACCAAATCCTTTTACCTCCTTTTTGATTCCTTAAAAAGGTCCTTTGAGAATTCAATAATTTTATCCCTGCAACAGAAAAGGATTTATCATCTCATTCACTTCTGGGGATTGTTGTCCCATTGTAAGGGACATTAAGAAAAGATGTCTTAAAATGCTCTACAAGATCACATAGCCACATCCGATCATGTCTCCTAATGGAAATGTTAGCGCTAGTTGTCTAGATGCACCCCTTGTAGCGTTGGAGAAAAGGCACATAGAGGCATTGGACAAAGACTGAAGGGTAGCCTAATGCACATCAATGGGCTTCCTCTGAGCAGGTCTATATCACGTTGTCAAACTTTTAAAAGTTTGAATGTCATATGGTCGACACCATATGATCGAACTTTTAAAAGTTCAAACATTTCAACAGAGATCTCCGTACAGTGTGGAATGGGAAGATTTCCCTTTCTGCACTGTAGTACGATCTCAGAGTTGGTATATTTAAAGAGCGAGGGATGTGGGGGTGCAGGGTGGCTTGCCCCCTGCTTAAACCATTTAGGTAGCTTTTTCTTTGGTTAATTTTTTTATTACATTTTTGAACTTTTAAAAGTCCGATCATATGGTGTCGACCATATGACATTCAAACTTTTAAAAGTTTGATTATGTAATATAGATGCCCACTGAGCCACAGACATGGTCCCGGGGAGAGATGTGGAAATCTTCTTGGTCAAATAATTAATTAATAATAATTAAATAATAATTGGTTTGGATAACATATGCCAAAAAATTCAATGCTCTCACTGAGAAAGTAGATGATGCATAAACCTGCTTCCCAAAGCTGTCCAGTGCATGAAACGCTCTGTTTGGTGCATGGCCAGAGGAACTTTCTCCTACCAGTTACTTTTTGGTGGGCACTGCCACCACCGAGGAATCTACTGCAGGACCATTGCTCCAATGGGGAAGATCCTTAGGGGTGACAAGGAACATATCCAGTTTCTTGGGGATGGGTTCAGCTGTGTCCTGCTCCTTCCAAGCCCCATTAAAGATAAGGTCCACCATACTGTCAGCAGGTGGGACAACCCAAGATGTAGACAGGTCAAAACCAAAAGCATCGATGAATACTGACTCCTCTAAAGAAGGTGTTTAGGTAGACCACCCCCTTTCAATTTAAAAAGTTCAAGAATCACTCCAAATGAAGCATCCTCAAGGGGGATCCAGGAAATCTTCTCCTTCCTTAAAGTCTGTACCAGTAGCAACAGACTCCTAAGGGTAATCCAGGTGTCTCTTTTTACACAAATGCTCCTTATGAACCTCCTCAATGAGTTGCTCAGGACAGGACACAGAAGCCCAAATGGGCTCTCCCACTAGAGCTGGTTTGAGGATCCTCATAGCTGGCTGTCCTGATGGAACAAGAACAGTAGGCTCAGGATCCTGGGAAATCCTGTGGGGAAGGGATGTTTCCAAGCTCAAAAGGAAAGTCATCTTTCTAAGTTGGGAGAGCACTCTTTTGAAAAGCCTAAATGCCAAAGCCAGACTTGAAGTGGTTTCTGGGAGCCTCGCCTTATAAGCCTACCACCCAAAGAAGGCTCATCCCGGGATACCATTCAATCTGGAAGCAAGGCTGACATGGCAGCCAAATTATCTATGCTCCAAGAGAAAGAGAAGAAGACATCAGTTTTGAACCAACCCTGTCAGAGTCAGCACTGACTATTCAGCTCCAAGATTCAAAAGTCTCAGAAGCAGTCTGAGCATAGTGAGTCAAAGAATTATAGACCAGATCTTTAGCTCAAACATAGACCTACCTTGGGCAGAAATCAGAACAAGGTGCTCCAATCCCAGAGGCAGATCAGAGAATGTGCAATAACTGAATGAGAGGAAGAAACCATTCTCCAGGTTCTGGCAGTGGCTGGAGTTGAGAGGACCCCAAGCTGGATCTGGGTTTGAAGAAATCTCCTCATCATCTTGTCCACATCTGCTTTGGTAAGTCTCCTGGAAGATCTAGCTAACCATAACAATGAGGCAGAAGATAGAGGCCTAGAGTGATGGAAAGACTTCTCCTGTAATATAGGAGAATGAAACCTAGGGGAAATCATCTCTAGTGAAAACCTTGGAGGTGGAATGCTGGATCTGATTAGGATCGACTCCAAAAAGAGATTTTAACAATCTTTAGCACTGGAGCTGAAGAGGGTGTGTGCTTCAGAGATCTCTTCTTTGAGACCTTATACCTTTCTTTTCCTCTTTTTCTTAAGGAAGGGCACCTTCCCCATGGTGACTGGGAAAAGCCCTTTTATAATTTTGATGGTTCACTACCACACAATGACCAGAAACTTCACAAATACTACAGAAGGTCTCTAAATGTGTAGTGCCATGGCAGTAGACACACTTGGCATGAGCATCTGAACTGGGCAACTTATGGCTACAGGCCACACATTTTTTAAAACCTGAGAGGTTTTCCAACATACTGAAAAACTAACAGCATCAGCAACTAATAAGGAAGGACAGACAAAGAATTTGTGAGACAAAAAAGGTTCAACACCTAAAGGGCAATGATTGAAGAAGGGAAGTATTTTATATACATATCTATCTTTATTTATTTATATATATATATATATATATATGTATGTATATATGTATAGTTTACTATCGTTTTTGCGAATGACATGCTGTCAGCAGTTATGCTGCCGAAAATCAGAAAGATGTTTGCAAAATGTAAAGTGAGTTGGATAGTCGAACACACTTAAAGTGTGTTTGACTATATGTACAAGAAGGTGGTACAGTGGGGATAGGAAATTTATCCATATCCCCACTGTAGTGCAATCTCGAAGTTGGAATAAATTAGTAGCAGGGGGTGTGGGGGGCACAGCCTTCCTCAGGGGGATGCTGGGGTGCTTGTCCCCCTGCAAAAATGTGATATGTCGTATAGGAGTTTGATTTACATCAGCTCCTATACGGTTATCACGTCACATTTTCAGCGACAATGTCGACTGAAATGTGTCGATCATTTGTGGCGATATTGTGTATGCTCAAAATATTTAGTTTCAGTTTTATTGTTCATTATTTCGAACAGCAAATGTTTTGCTGGTTGAAATAATGATAGTAAACCTATATATATATATATATATATATATATATATATATAGATAGCAAGAAAAGGGGCAAATCATACACTTATCTCAAAATAGAAAACCTGAGCACCAAAAGATCTAGCCTACACTTGTTGCAGCAAACGAGATCTGAGGTAGCTCATTTAACACAATTTAATTATGGGTAATGGGAAGGAGCTTGAGCACTGGATCCAAAGCTTGACAGTGGCTGAAGTCAGATCCAGCAAGGATTCGAAGACTATACGTTGAGGGAAGGATGAAACAGACAACATCAGATCTGAAGTTAACACAGAAACAGAACTGAACCATAACAAATGTTTTTAATAGATACAGAAATTCTTGTTGGTCAATCTTTAGGGTCGCATGTCACTGACAATGAACACACACACACACACACACACACACACACACACACACACACACACACACACACACACACACAGATATACACTGTGTCTGGGAAGATGTTAGTAAATTAATTCAGGATGATGAATGTAACATAAACCACAAAACAAGTTGCAGAAGTATTCAAGTTTGGAGAATAATTATACAATACAAAAAGTGAGTAAAACTTATAACAAAAGTTAGTCAGAGAAGAAGTTGTGGTTTCAGCTATTCCCTGACCTGATTACACATTAGTCCTACTGAAGCACTAAGGCAGAAATAAATACTGAGATTGGGATGGGGTACATACAATTTCCCCTGCCCCTAAGAAAAATAGACAGCAGCAGCAAGTAAGGAAATACAAGTTTCACAACAAAATAACATTAACATTCCTGGGTCAGAAAGAAACATTTTTTAAGAAGGCACTATCTGCTCACCTCAGATTTACTTAGTAAATTAAACAAAACAACAAGCCTAACATTAAATCTGGAAATCATACTTTTCTAGCTCTAATCATAATCGATATACCAACATACATTCACTCAATAAAAATAATCTCCCCTCGTTTTTGTGGCCATTGTTCAAGTACCCATCCATCTTCTGCGCCTCTCAATTAATAATTTCCTTTTCTAAATAAAAAAAATTTATATTAACAAACTGCAAACTCGACTAGAGAACCCAGTCAGGTCCCTATAGTAAACTGCCATGACCTTGATTGATATTACACACGTCTGAAGTGATGGGTAATGGAAACGTCCACTCCATAAATTTGATTGTCTGGCTAACTTATACTTAACCCCATCTTACCTTGTACTATATATTCTGTTATAGATAATACTGTCATATGTTACAGTGACAGTTTTACCCAGGCCAAGCTTAATATTGTACATTACTCTTGGTTGAGCACTATATATATGCCTAGATGTTTGTTGTATTTGTTTGAACATATTTGGAGTGTCAAATTACTTAATTTAACTCAGTAACTGTAGTGTTATTAGGCTGTTTTATCTGTTTCCTTCCACTCCTTTCTTATATTGCACCAATTATAAATACAGTCCTACCTCCTCTAGCACTCCCCTTATCAGCTTTTCCGAATCTTCTTTGTTTATTTCCATTTACAATTGTCAGCTAATACAAACACTGTGGGGCATCCCTATAGCAATTCTCTACCATCCTTATAGCAGTTCTCTACCAGCAAGCTGCATCTGCAAAAGTCTGTGGCCGGTTTACTTAAAGTACAGGAACATTACAGTGTATGTTAATGATTTAACCCTTCTATGATTGTAAATTTCATTAGAATGTATTCAGCGAGTGCACACTACTGATAACCCCACCCCCACCAGAGATCTCTCTAAACCCAACACCTTCTAGTTTGGAATCATTGTTTTACTCAGTCTTCTCCTTCCCCAATACTCTTGCCCATATTTCTCCCACTCCATACTCACTCCTGGCATAAGGTTTCTATTTCTCTAAGAATTCCTACCTACAACATTGTTGGCTGCATAGATACGTTCCACAGTACCTGGTAGTCTGACTGTTCCTTGCTGTGCAGTTATAGACCTTGGCTCTGCAGTTATTTCTGTTTTTGCCCTCTCCTTTTGTACCTCAATCCTACTGCTGTCTTCTTCTGAATTTGCTGAACTCTACTCAGTTATAAATCTCTTTTCCTTCTAGCTGCTCTTCTGCTAGACTTTTATTTTTACCTTGTTCTCTGTCTCATTAGAGAATTTGAATTGGCTTATTCTTAACCCTACCTAAAAAGTAGCTTACCCCTGCCCTCTAATCTTTGAAATTTTACCATCAAAACAACCCCAAAATTGTATTACCTATAGCATACTAACTTTAAAAAGTGTAATACAAAAGAACATAATCTAAAGGCTTCACTTCCTATAATTTGAACCTATAAGCTAACAAAATTAAATGCATAAAAAAGTGCCATAATACCTACCTAACTGCTCTAAGACAGACTAGAAAACCTTGGGATTTGCAATAGCCATGCCCCCAATTCTCACCCACCCCCACTACCTCTACATTTCTACCTGATTAGCCACTCCCCCACCTACTAGCTCATATTTCCTCTTGCTGTGATAATTATTCCCTGCTCAGACCCTCTACCTACATCTCACCAGCACCTATCAACTTTCATCTGGCAGCCTCCCACCTTCTTCCAATACAGTTACCTAACCACACTGTCTTCTGGTACTGCAATTCCAGGTATAACAGTTTCTTATCTCTCAAGCCACATCCCAAACAATGTTGCACTGCTTTTTACTACCCCTCCTATTAACCCCATAATTCCTTAACTTATATGAAAATCAGTCTCTCACAGGACTTCAAGTTCCAAGGGCCCATAATATCACCCAAGTTGTCAATCTTCCCACCTTCAACCATACTTACAGTACCAGGACATATCCAACATCTTGTTCTTACTTCCTACACATCAACTCTAGGAAAATTAGCACTAGAATCAAACTTTGCCACAAACTTGTAGACAAATTCCTGAAACTTATCTCCAAGGTTAGGCTGAGCCTATTACTTGGTGAAGACATACACCCCAATCCTGGCCCATCCACCTTAGACACATACTCCCCCTCTACCTGTAACCTAAGCTACAAACCTACAATTTCCAGGCCATCTAACTCTCTCCTAACCTGTCATCTTAATATTAGAAGCATTAATAACAAGGTACATGAACTGCATGCACTCCTTGCTGTTCACTCTCCTGAGATTCTCTGTCTATCAGAGACCTGGTTAAAACCTACCACTACAGACAATGAAGTACTACCTCCTGGGTATAACATACACAGGCTGGACCGTGCTTCCAGGAAGGGGGTTAGGGTAGCTGTACTCTATAAATCAGAGCTGAATGTAACCACAGATGTAGTACAACTACCTCAGATTAACAACTTAGAGATTCTAGCCACCAAACTGCAACTTAACAAAAGTAAATGCATTTATATCATCTGCATATATATTCCCCCAGGTAACAATATAGCTACACTTGAATACACCTTACACTGGCTAGCAAGTCACTACCCCCAAGAAACCCTTCTTCTCTGAGACTTCAACATAGACTGGGCCATCTGTTCATTAAATCCCCAACCACCCATATTAACCTACACTCATTTATGCAAATCATTAACATCCCTACTAGGGTAGGTAAGCCCAACCAAAAAGAAAGCATACTTGACTGGGTACTCATCAATAGTCACCCCCATCTGTACACCTCTGGTACCCTCTCCGATAGTCTAAACGATCACCATCTCACATATATAATTAAGCACAAAGATATTAATCCCTAACAACCATTACTAAGAAATGTTAGAAATAACAAAAACTTTGACTTAGTCAAAGTCCAACAGGAACTAAAATCATGTAATTGGTCTATTTTAAAACTCCTCCCCTTAGAGGAAGCAGTTGTGTATTTTAACAATAAATTCCTTGAGATCCTTGACTTACATGCACCTATTAGCTCAAAAAGAACAAAGGCAAAAACTGCACCATGGCTTTCAAAAGAGTCTAGACTCAAAATTAGCCTTAGAAACAAAGCCTGGGCTGTATGGCGTTCAACTAAACACAGAATACTAGAAAGGTCCCAAAGAACACAAACTCGAGGTATGGACAAAAAGAACGTTTATGAAGCGCTTTTCATCAAATACAGTGATTCGACTTCCTCAGGCAACAAAACAATTCCATTCAAGTTAAAAAGCTGTTTAAATACATTCAAAAGGTCATATGACCCAGTAATTTACATAATAAATTAGCAACCATTAAAACCATTTCACCCTAAATTCTACTAACCTCGTTTATACAATTTCTTATAATTAAAAAGCGTTTACTATGGGAACTTAAATAAAGCTAATACATCCTAGATAATATATAAACAACAATAAATACATGTATATAAATCTAATATAATTTATTATCTCTACAGTCTTCATGTTATATTTGGTAACATTTATCTGTTGGTTAACTATAAAAACTGGACACAGTGTGTTCTTTATAATGAAAGTATCAATGTTAAATAAGGGATAAATATAAATAACAATACCAAGGGACTTATTTCTTATCTATACAAATTCTTAAGTTTCAGATAAGACTGAATAGAACATTTCTCATTTAGCCCTGGCAAATGGTGAGCATCTAACCTAAGTTGCCACAATAACTCCATTTGTTCAAGTAAAAGGGAACTGGGGCCCTGTCTAGGTCGCTGCGTAACCTGATCGATGGCTCTAAACCTAAATTTATGAGTAGGTTCTTCTTCTATATGTTTTGCTAAAGCATTATCTGTCTTATTTTGCTTGATACTGTAAAGATGTTCATATAGCCTCTCTCGCAGTTTTCTAACAGTATTTCCTATATATAATGCTGGGCAGAAGTCGCATTGGGCTAAGTACACCACCATTTTTGTGTTACATGTAAATCTCTTTTTAATATAATAAGTCTTGTTCCTTATATTAAAGATTTGCCCCGTTACAATAAACCCACAATAGTTACATGACTCACATTTTAACATCCCAGCAATTTTAGTAAAACAAGTGTCCTGTATTTCTAGCAAGTTCTTTAAATTTTGTCCCCTTCTACATACAAATCTTGGTTTCGCTTCTATCTTGTTAGCTATATGTTTGTCATTAGTCAACAAGTTCCAGTTCTTCAAAATTACTTTCTTAAGGTCAGGTATTTCCGGGCTAAATGTAAAAATAAAACTAGTACTATAGTTCTTGTTACTAACATCATCCACATTCAAGTTACTACTACTTTTTGTCTATACCTTGAGTTTGTGTTCTTTCGGACCTTTCTAGTATTCAGTGGTTTAGTTTTTCAGTTTACCAAGTTTGTCTGTTGTGATGGCATCCGAACGACCAGCGACCTCAGAGGATATGAGATTAAAACTAACACAAACATCAGCTGAGACAGTTAACCTGCCTTTACTTTTGGGACTTATAACTAAGCGACTAGACGACCTCGCAGTACGAGTGGAAACCTTATGCCAAAATCAGATCAACAGTCTTAGTCAGGAACGAGACGGATCCATTCCTACTACTGCAAGCAGTAGTACAACGCCAAGGGGACTTAATGCTAACCAAAGCCAACAGGGACAACCCGTACAACTCGATATACAATTGAATGGAGTGGGGTACGGAGCAAACGGTACCAGCGATAATAACTTAACACGTACTGCTGACACCAGCCTTTCCTCGGGGCTTATTGGGACACCATATATTTCTGCCTGGTTGCAAGACAAACCAACTCTGTTTAAGGCAAGTACAGAATCAACAATGGTGCCTCCGGCTGGAGGAAATTAATATAAGTTAGTTGACAGCTTAAAAGAACTTGACTACAAACTTCTAAAATATAAAAAGTTGCAACAAGAGACAATTTATTTTAATGAGCGTTGTAACTCTAACATAGTCCCAAAGGGACTTAGATCATGGCAGTACCCCACAGGTTTGGAAAACAGGTTTGCCTTCCACAAAGAACTTGTTCAACTATTTAATCGGCAAGGCATTGAGTTAATAAACATGATGAATAAACATTATAAATTACAAATGGATATTCTGACGAAAGGCATTGAACAACTGAATTTAGACATTAAGAGTCACTCTGACTATTCCCGTTACCATTATGATCATAACAGAATTTTCAACAGTATTGGGCAACAAATAGATAAACTGAAAATCTTAAAACTAAAGAAACTAAAGCGAGCCCAATTAGACTATGCTAGGGGCAGCATCAACCCAAACCCGCCCCCTTCGCAAGTATGGAGCTCTATGAATCTCGCTAATGTAACGCCATCTAACCAAAATACTGTAGGCAGTACACAGAGGGAGGAAGTAGACCTTGAAACACCATCTACTAGTAATAGTAACTTGGAAGGAAATGGGGGGCAATCTTTGGATTTTGGAAACAACTTTAATGTTAACGACCAAAGGCGTAACACTTATGCATCGGTAACACAAAGGAACTGGCAAAATTTTCACTGGGTGAAAAATCAGAACAAAAATCCGGGAGTAGTAAACCAACAGAACCCATACAACACTCGAGAAAAAGTGAAACAGAAACAGAAGAGATAAACGAAATTACAGCTGCTCAGAACCAAAGCCGTTTAACTATCATCTACAACAAAACAGGTGAGTTAGCAGACTTGCTTTCGAAAGGATTGATATTTGTTCCAACACCTCATTTAGACATAGCAAGAGTACTGTTGGACTTTAAATGTTTTGTGAGGAAACTCAGTTTAAGCATTATGTGTGGTAACAACACTAGTTTAAACAGTAATTTGTATGTCTCTAGTACGTTTAACCCGTCCTTGCACCCCACCTTATTTGTATTTGACGAAATATGTGAACTAGACATTAGGGAGGTATTTAAAAATCGAAATTGTACTTACAATAATACTACTTTCGATGAACACAAGTTATTACTTGATTTAAGAAATTAACCTATTAGATTAATCAAACCAGACAAAGGTGGAGGTTTGGTTGTTATGAGTAAAAATGACTACAAAGAGAAAATGCAGAGAACATTAAGTACCCAAACATACTTGAAGGTCAGCACCAACAAATTACACATAGCATATTGTAACATCAATTCCTATTTTAATGATATGTTTATAGAAGGTATTATTGATTTGAAAACATACAGCTACTTAACAATGCCTTTTCCAAAGATCCCACAGATCTTTGGAGTACCTAAGATTCATAAGAATATAGTTGCACCACCGATGAGGGCACTTGTAGATGCAAGACAGTATATTACATATGCCAGCGCGAAAGTAGTTGATAACATCTTGAAAAAATATGTAAGTCAAGAAAGACAAATCAACCGTGACTCTTGGACATTCTTAGCAGATTTAAATCAGCTAACATTTAATAGTGAATACACTTTTTTAACAGTTGATGTATGTGACCTTTATAGCTCAATACCACACGAGGAAGGAATCCAAGCAATTTTAGCTATGATGTGTAAATACAATGCCCTTACAACAGATATTAGAATAGTAGAAGAACTTCTTACTATAATAGTTGAGAATAATTATATTTAATTTGAAAACAAAATATTTTTACAAAAAATCGGGATAACTATGGGTTCACAAGTAGGTGCCAGTTTCGCTAATTTAGTTATGGCCCACTGCGAACATCAAAACATCTTCTCGGAAGCCAATTTAATGGAATCCATCCATTATTACACATGTTTTTTAGATGATATTTTTATCATCCTTAAGGGAGATGAATTAAGAGCTATGAACGTAGTGGAGTTGTTCAATAACAGTAGTAACTTTTTGAAATTTACAAGTAACTTTAGTAACAGTATTATCTCTTACTTAGACATTCTGATTAAAAAAGAAGTAGATTGTTATACAGCAACTATCTACCGTAAAGAAACTTATTCTAACACATTCTTATACTTTACAAGTTCACATCCTTATTATCAAAAAAAGTCAGTCATCAAAGGCCAGTTAGTTCGAGCAGCTAGGATGACGACTTTAGAGAGTGACTTTTTGAATGAATGTGAACATTTAAAAAGAATGTTTATGCAGAGAGGTTATCCTGCACTACTGTTATTGGATATAATTTCAGAAGTAACTAGGAAAAGATCATCAGGTATATACAAACCAATTTTACAAATGAAAGAAATACTAAATACTGTTGCAAACCAAGATGACATGGACATTATAATACAGGACCAAATTAGTAATAACTCGAATGTGGATGATGTCAGTAACAAGAACTATAGTACAAGTTTTATTTTTACATTTAGCCCGGAAACACCTGACCTTAAGAAAGTAATTTTGAAGAACTGGAACTTGTTGACTAATGACAAACATATAGCTAACAAGATAGAAGTGAAACCAAGATTTGTATGTAGAAGGGGAAAAATTTTAAAGAACTTGCTAGAAATACAGGACACCAGTTTTACTAGAACTGCTGGGATGTTAAAATGTGAGTCATGTAACTATTGTGGGTTTATTGTAACAGGACAAAAATTTAATATAAGGAACACGACTTATCATATTAAAAAGAGATTTACATGTTAACACAAAAATGGTGGTGTACTTAGCCCAATGCGACTTCTGCCCAGCATTCTATATAGGAAAAACTGATAGAAAACTGAGAGAGAGTATATATGAACATCATTACAGTATCAGGAGAAATAATACAGATAATGCTTTAGGAAAACATATAGAAGAAGAACCTACTCATAAATTTTGGTTTAGAGACATTGACCAGGTTACGCAGGGACCTAGGCAGTGACCAAGTTCCCTTTTACTTGAACAAATGGAGTTATTGTGGCAACTTAGGTTAGATGCTCACCATTTACCAGGGCTAAATGAGAAATGTTCTATTCAGTCTTACCTGAAACTTAAGAATTTGTATAGATAAGAAATAAGTCCCTTGGTATTGTTATTTATATTTATCCCTTATTTAACATTGATACTTTCATTATAAAGAACACACTGTGTCCAGTTTTTATAGTTAACCAATAGGTAAATGTTACTAAGTATAACATGAGGAATGTAGAGATAATAAATTATATTGGATTTATATCAGGGGCGGCCCGTGCTATTGGACTGCCGGATTGCAGCCCCCTCAACTATAAAATAAAGAAAAATAAAGAAATAAAAAGAAAAAAAAAATTTTTTAAATTGCGGACTTCGCGCATGCGCACTAGTCCGGACTGCTGCTGAGACAGTCTGGAGCATGCACAGATGTCTCAGCAGCAGTCCTGACTGGGAAACATGAAGAACACAGCTCCCAGAAGTCTATGCAGTTTTAAACTGCATAGACTGTCCTGGAACTCGCTGGGAAAACGCATCGGGGTCGGACTGCAATGTCAACAGTCAGGAGTTTGCTGCAGTCTCATCGGGGGAAGGATCTCGTGATGGGCAGGGTCTGGATTGGAGTTTGCTGCAGTCTCGTCAGGGGAAGATCTCGCGATGGGCAGGGTCGGATTTGCGAGGGTTTCCATAGGATTTATGGTGGTTTGCGGACAGAGATTTATGGTGGTTTACTACAGGTCAGATTGATTTGCATAGGATGTATGGTGGTTCACTACAGGTAAGTGTGTGGACAGGGATTTGGATGTATGGTTTGCTACAAGGGGTGTGTGTGTGTGCGTGTGTGTGTCTGTGTCTGTGTGTGTGCATGTGTGTAAATATGCCCCAGGTGCAATATACTGGTGGTTAGACTCATGGTGGTGTGGTAGGGAATACCTCAGGCTTGAACCCTGTACCTTGTATGCAGGTGTTAAAGACCTGAATTCCCTACCCACCACCATTTGTAAAAAAATTGCATATTTTTGCCTCATATTTGATCTGATCTGTTCCTCATAATATCTGTGGTTTGTAAATATTGCAGTGCTTGATATTTGATGGTGCAGTGGTAGCATTGTTGCCTCACAGCTGCAGGTTCTCAGGTTTGATTCTTGGCTGGGGTGCCTTCGTTGTGGGGGTCTGTATCTTCTCCCTGTGTTTGTGTGGGTTTGCTTTTGTGTCCTCCATGTTACAAAGACATGTCTGCATTATTTCTTCCTGGGCCTCTGCTGAAAATTGTTTTTTTGTTCCAAGTCAGACTGTCCTGATTAACAAATGTTAAATAAAATTGACAGGCATTTGAATTTCAGACTTCAGGTTTCTGAATGTTTAATTCCTTACATATTTGATGGTGCAGTGACAGTATTGTTGCCTCACAGCTATAGGTTTTCTGGTTTGATCCTTGGCTAGGGTGCCTTCTGTGTGGAGCCTGCATCTTATCCCTGTGTTTGTGTGGATTTGCTCTGGTGTCCTGCCATTTTACAAAGACATGTGTCTACAGTATTTCTCTGTGGGCCTCTGCTGAAAATTGTTTTTGTTCCGTCAGAAGTAAAATTGACAGGCATTTAAATTTCAGACTTCATATTCTTCAGAAAATACATAGTAAAACTACTTTTTATTCTAGCAATAAATATATAGTAACACAACCTTTTATTATAGCAATTTTTTAAGTTTATAAGATGACTATTTGAAATTTGTCCTTATTTTTGGGACTGTAATACCCTGTTATTGGCTTCGTCCAGGTTTTTTTGTGCTAAGGTTGACAGCTATGGCAAGAACTGAATTCACTGAATATGTTTGAGGGCTGTATTCCCTCATTACTGGGTTTGTCCAGGTGTTTTGTGCTAAGAGGTTGACAGCTATGGTGAGAACTGAATTCATTAAATGATAGCCATTTAAGTTTCAGTCTTCCTCTCTTTCACAAAGCAGCTGATATGGCGTAGTGGTATGTTGCTCTTGACTGTTTTGCACAGTGACCTTGGCAGTAAAATGTATGGTGGTAACACAGCATTTTATTCTAGCAGCTTTCCAAGATTATACAAGCAATGTTTAATGTGCCCCTGGTTTTTGCCCTTTTGACCCACCCCAATAAATTTGGCTTTTTCCAGATTTCTTGTGCTGCGAAGTTGAGATGCAGTTGAGTATTGAGTAGATTTTACAAGGAGCTGAGAGCTGCAGGGGGAAGAGAAGTTTAGTGCTGATTATGCTAAGTCAGCTCACATTGCTAATAGCCCAACAGGTTGTGTACTTGCTTTTGATGCAGAAGGTTGTTGGTTCTACTCCCATAAGGGGTGAATGCTGCCGTACTGAAAGTTAAGATACTATGAGCCTGTTATCAGTTTGCCATCCATTTCCTATTGCAATATTAATAGCTTATTTTTAATGTAATTTAGGCAATTTATTCCTCAGGGGCATCAGACACTTTATTTTTCGATGAAACCATGAAATATAAAGGTGATTGCTAGCAGCAACCACTTCATTACAGATTTATTTAAAGTGGAATTATTTAGATGACTTTTTTACTACTTTAGAGATTGTGCATATTTACTGATAATGGTGGACTGTAGAATTGTGCATATTTACTGATAACAGTGGACTGTAGAAGTTTGAGTAGACTTTTATGATGGAAATGTTCTGAATTGGGCAGTTTTGTCATTGGTGCATGCGTTTTGTTTCATTGTTTACTGGAAAAATTTTCAAAGCAATAGGAAGGTGTATCAAAAAGCACATGTATGTTTCATATGCAAGGGGCCTATCATTTGAAAACAGCCCAGAATTAATCTTTATCTGCCACGGGTAAAATGTATTTTCTTTGAATGTTTGTTTCAATGTTGTTTCAATGAATGTGAGTTTCAATGGCAGAGAAGTTTTAATGCCAAGTTTGTTTAACAGATGTCTTAGTGTTTGTGCTGTAAAATGCAAAATAAAACTTCCAAAATGAAGTCCAAATCATCATAGAAGTAAATCAGTATGCACATTAGTGTTTATGGTAAATGGAGTGAAACAGCCAAGTAATGGATCATTGGAATGGCTGTAGGGGGGGGCTCCATTCGACCATGGTTTTGTGAGGGGGAAGGGCGGCAAACTTAGGCAGCCCCAGCTGAACCATACCTCCCAACTGTAAAGATTTTTAAAGAATGAATAGATTTTTTGCTTCTTATTTTTGGTTTGTTCCTCATAAAATGTGTGGTTTTCTGGCAAATCATTTAGGAAATAAGTCACTAATGACACGCTGAGTTTCAGACTTCATAACCTTCAGAAAAATGCATGCTAAAGTAAGACCTGTTCTATCAACTGTCTCAGTTTATACAAGAGCAATTTTTAGTACTATTTATATGTTCCCCCAATATATTTGGCCTTGTCCTGATTTATTGCATTAACAGGTTGAGAGGTACATGCAAATAAATTGATTTATAGAATTAGGCATAGCCAAACCCCTCAACTGTCCCTGAGTTTGGCTCAAAATGTTGCTCTTCCCCTAATGATCCCTCCGCAAAATAGCAATTTTGGAAGAAAACATGGAGGGTTTATAATTAAGAAATAACTGTAATCCGTTAGATTACTTTTATTTCAGAAATGCATGCATTATTTTATTTTGTAAGCTGCTCAAGTTAGCAGTACTAATATTAAAGTGTCCCTTCTTTGACAGGTTCCCAGCTGTAGTGTGTGGCTATTTTATATTTTTACATCACATTTTTGGTCCATTTTTCATAAAATTGTGTTTTTTTGGCAAATTAGTGACAAATCATTAAAGACTGAAGTTAGAAAATAATGACAGACATTTGAGTTTCAGATTTCATACCATTCAGAAAATTCATACTAATGCAAGACCTCTATTATCTTTCTAAGTTTATAAGAGCAATATTTTAAAAATTGTCCTTATTTTTGGGCCTTTGTCCCATTTCTTTGTATGACTTTGTCCAGATTTCTTGCTCTGAGGTTGAGAAGTATGACAAATGTGTCAGGGCCATCACAAGTCAGCCAGAGACATTTCAAACTGTGACATACTTATTACACCCCACTCCCCCATGTAGTGACTCTGGATGTGTCGAAGCAAGGCAAGGAGTAGTTATGCAGTGTAAATGTGCAGAGTATCCCCCCCATACAAGGTAGACACAAGTACTAGAGTGGCTTATCATCTGTCCTTGATTTTTGCAGAATGGTCTGGTTTCTGTCATATTTTTTGTTCTGATGATTTATGCTTATTACTCAAAGTGCCTGTTGCTCCATGTTTAAGTAGCAATACTTTAATGACCATCAGGTAAGTTTGGCTGAGATTGCAAGATGCAAGTAAGCTTTAATAAGCATACTGTTAAAGAATTGCCAACATTGAAAGCCCTTCTGTTGCCATGTAGAGAATACTTAACTAGATAATGTATAAACCTTGGGTATTGAAATGCATATGCCAGTATTTGTAATAAAGAACAGGATTACATTATTTTAAGAGTCTCATTACACTTGGAGACTTCCAGTCATCTCTGCAGGCTTTACCCGTAAACAGAATGCCAATCGTGTGGTCCATAACCTGTACAGTAATCCTTTTAAGCAATGTATCTTGAGCTTATTTCTTGTTCGCTTTTCATTTTTACTTTGATCATGTTTTCCCCATGAAACAAGTAGATGTCAGGCAGCAGGTCTTTTTTTTGGATAAGGAACATTTTTACAAGTGGGGGCATCAGAGATTTCTACTTTCAGCATGTTACTTGGTACTTTAATAAAGCTGAATATAAATTATAATTAGAACTGCAGTGCAAGAAGTGGTTTGAGTTGAGTGCTGCTTGTTTTTCTTATACTTGATTTTGACTGGCATTTCATTAATGTATTTAAAAAAAAGTAATTTATTTTTTCATGCCTCACAAACTTTTTTGTTTCCATCCAGATATTAAGCTGGCATGCAGCCAATGCATTGAAATATTTTTATTCTTCTACACTTCATTTTGTCTTGATTGGACTCTCATAATGACGGTATGGCACCCAGGGCAGTATATTTAGTTTTTGTGGTTTTGAGCATAGCTCCTCCCCTTTCTAGTTGGCCGCACCCCTTCCCATTGACCCCACCCATTCAGCTGTGTCCTGCAGCCCTCCTTTGATTTGAAGTCACCAGCCACCACTGATTTATATACATGTATTTATTTATGTTTATATATTATCTAGGATGTAGTAGCTTTATTTAAGTTCCCAGAGTAAATTATTTTTAATTATAAGAAATTGTATAAACGAGGTTAGTAGAATTTAGGGTGAAATGGTTTTAATGGTTACTAATTTATTATGTAAATTACTGGGTCATATGACTTTTTGAATGTATTTAAATGGCTTTTTAACTTGAATGAAATTGTTTTGTTGTCTGAGGAAGTCAAATCACTGTATTTGACGAAAAACGTTTCATAAACTTTCTTTTTGTCTATAGCTCGAGTTTGTGTTTTTGGGACCTTTCTAGTATTCAGTGGTTTAGTTTTTCAGTCCACTGAGTTCAACTAAACACCCCCAAGATCAAATTAAATGCAGGTAACTTAGGAATGAAACTAAAAAATTCATACTACAAGACAAAAACAATACTACTGCAAATTACAGACAGAAAATCAAAATAACCCTCAGAAGTTTTGAACAGGCTTGAATAAACTACTACACCCTGGACAAACTACTACCCCTGTCCCAGTTGCCACTAATGATAAACCCCCAGAGGATGTTTCAAATAGTTTTAACTGATTCTTTACCAAGACAATTTAGGTCCTAGCCAGCCAACTACCTCCTAGCTCCCTTTGCCCAGAAAGTACCACCTCTAGAAACCTACTCTCATTTAGTTTTCAACCTGTCGCCACATCGCTTATCCGTACCCTAATCAAAAAACTAAAACCCACCACACTATCGGAATACCTACAAAAATCAGCTGATGCTATTGCATACCCGGTATTGATACTTATCAATCGAACTATAGAAGAAGCTAAAATTCCCACTATCTGGAAAATATCCTATGTAATCCCACTCCATAAAGGAGGTAGCTCTACTGAATTCTCCAACTATAGGCCTATAGCTATACTCTCTCTACTTGCATAGATTATGGAAAAATGTATTCAGAGACAGTTCATGTACCACCTAATCCATAACCACCTCATGGCTGATACCCAGCATGGTTTCAGATCTCACCACAGTACTACCTCAGCTCTACTAGCCTTTACCAATACCATAAACCATAATCGAAACAATAAACATATTTCTTCAGCCCTCTTCTTGGATCTCTCCAAGGCATTCGATATGGTTGACCACCAACTATTAATCCACACCCTGCAAACACTCAGTCTATATCCTAAAGCCCTTCAATGGTTTAAATCCTATCTAAGTAGTAGACAGCAGGCTGTTCTTTGGCAGAATAAACTCTGTAACCTACTACCTAACACCCTTGGAGTACCACAAGGCTCTATACTAGGGCCCCTGTTATTTTCCATTTTCATCAATGATATGAATACTGTCATCCCAAAAGTCAGCTGTATCCAATATGCTGAGGACTCTACCCTGATTTGCTCGGCCACATCCTCAGTAGAGTTACAGTTAGCCACCCAGACCACCTTTAACACAATAAAAAACTGGCTTTCACAACGATGTCTGATTCTTAATCCTAAAAAAACTAAAATGCTGTTATTATTACCTACACAAAGGTCTACTGCCGTTAACTTTATAATAAAAGCAAATGATGGAACAATAATCTCCCCTGACCTCTCCACTAAACTATTAGGTGTCATTATAGATAATAATCTAAAATTCGACCTACATGTTAACCAATTGATCAAAAACCATCAACAAAAAACTAGGATCACTTTACAGAATAAAAGCCTTCCTAACCCCCCCCCCCCCCAGCTAAAGTTGCCATAGCTCGATCTCACCTTCTATCTACTCTTCTGTATGCATCCCCTCTTCTCTCTAATGTTATCAAGACTGTCATGAACAAACTCTCAATCTGTTATAACCACATTGCCAGGTTTGCCACTAGGCTGCTTTTTAGGACACATCACTGCATCAATCTAATCCAGCTTGGATGGCTTGAACTACCCAGTCTAATACTATATAGCAATTGGTTATGGCCCATAAAATCATATATAACCCTAACAATACCCCTGCACTTAAAGATCTTGCCACCCTCTATAATAATTCTAGACCGCTGCGCTCCTCCTACAGACTCCTTATTCAGATATGTAAAACTAATAACTCAGCCGGTGACTCACTCTTCGTAAATTCTGTAGGCAGATCGTGGAACTCTCTACCAGCTGATATTACCTTACTCTCTTCACTTGGTCAGTTCAAAATTAGACTCAAACACCACCTGGGAACAAACTGGCTATGTCACTGTATCAAGCCCGGTTAACCTATCTCTGGAATGTGTAAATCTGCTAGGTAGCCTAATATGTAATTTTATCCGATTCTCTTGCTGAATAACACTACCTGATGATTTGTTATAATGTCTGCGCTTCTAATCACTAAAAATATTCTATATGTAATTTGTATTGTCTGCCCATCTAATCTCTGTAAATAATATATTTGTTATTTGCTATTTGTAATATGTGACATGTTATGATGATTTGTTATTCCATGGAGCTTTTCTCCCCGGGCCTCTGCTGAAAATGGACATGAATCCAGTCGGACTATCCCGGTCAACAAATGTAAAATAAATAAATAAAATAAAATAAATAAATCTTTTTTACCTCCACTAAATTATCTCCAGTGTAGTTTAGTATGGAACTTGAAAAACACAATAGTCGAAGAGAGAATAAGGAATGGTACTTCCAAATGGGATCAAGTAGAGACAATGATAAGTACCAGTCCAACACAGCTGCAGGTAAAATCCACAAAACTTTAATACAAACAAAAAGTAAGAGAGTAAGCGTTTTCACGGTATATTCCTACCGCTTCTTCAGACTGAATACTAAAGAACACCAGTTGGACTGGTACATATCATCATCTTCAGTTTAGTATGGACTTGTCTTCATCATTTCTCAGGAAAAGAAATCATCTTCATACCCTCTGTCTAAAAATAACCCCATCAGTTGTTCTGCATTTGCTACAAAAACGTCATCATTGCTGGTTAGTCTGCTCAATCTAACGAACTGTCCCTTTATTAATCCCTTCTTTATATGTAGAGCGTGTTCATTTTTTTATGCAAATAACTGTTCACAAATGTCTCCTTTCTATATATCCTACTTGCAAATGTATTATTATATTCATCTAATTATATTCATCTAATTCAATAGTTAAATCTAAAAAAAATAATTACCTTACCCATACATCGTAAAGTAAAAGCTAAAAAGTTAGAACTGTTATCAATAAATCTAAAAAGTTGATTAAATTCATCCTTAGTTCCATTCCAATACTGAAAAATTCTTGTTCCCACCATGCCATCACTAGCATAACAAATATGGGTGATACTCTTGCCCCCATTGTTACTCCCTTTTTCTGTCTAAAAAGTTTATTACACAAAGTGAGAAAAATTATTTTCCAGCACTAATTTTAATAAAAGACATATTGTGGTAATAAGACTGTTGTTAAAATTAGTACATTTTGTAAGATATTTCCTGACAAATTCTATTCCTTGTTCCTGTTGTATAAACAGAAACCACATATAAAGTTATCAAAATACCTGTTTTATCTTTGATGTCTACCATGCAAAGTAGGTTGGTAGGTAAGTCTTTCGGCTTTTCCCGGTTAGGGGTCGCCACAGCAGAACTCTGTTCTGCTAATGATTGGCAGTTGATTTTTATGTGCTGGCTTGCCGGGCCTAACGCACAACCTTCAACGCATGTCGACACACAGACAACGCTCTAAACTGAGAATCGAACGGGCAACGTCTAACTGTGAGGCGACAACGCTACTGCAGACCATGTAATTTGAGTAAATGTCAAGAATCTCAAATAAAATCATTAATAAAACCATTTGGGCTAAAGGCAGATTTGATTGCAACTCTAAAGGTATACTTTATCTGGCAACATGTGAGACATGTTACAATTATGTAGGAAAAAAATATCAGAAAATTATCCGAAAGTTTACAACCATATAATGGCCATCAAGAACAAAGCTTTTAGAAACTCCTTGGCAAAACATGCTGCAGTGTGTACAGATTTCAGAAAATTCCAATTTTTTTTTGTAACTGATGATGTAAGTTGTGACGATGTGAGGTTGTGCCAGCTATGCCAGAGAGAGGAGGGCAGTGCATGTGTAACATATGCCAGCATAACCTACCTACAAAAATGTGTCATATTTTCTGCACACCAACATGGATTCTAGTCTGGCAAGAGTACCATGATTGCACTGTGGACTAACTGATCATATTCTTAAAATATGAACATAGATAACCTTACCAAGTCCATTGTTATACATTTAACCAGACTGTTCAATATAATTAACTACTCCATCTTCTATAATTCTCTCATAAATTCTGGACTCATTTCCATAACTTTAAACTGGATAAACATTATTGTGATGAAAGGAGATACTGCCAGCCCAGCTAGCTGGAATTTTGTAAATTATATGTCATTGGTGAACATCGAAATGATTTATGTACGATGCTTGTGTTACAAATATATTAGAACTGTATGTCGTGTATATCATGTATATATCAAACTGCTTGGACAGATGTGTGTTGAAAAGGGTATTTGCAAAATGCTTGTGTTTAAAATGTAACCACAGTGTTCCCTACTGGAAAAAGAACAGAAATGCACATGCACTATAGGAACTGTTTAAATGTATATATTTTAACAGTGTATACTGGGATACAGGAGGTTAACCTAAGTCTAATAAATTTTACAAAAACAACTGAAATTAAATCACTTTATGACTAGGCCATAAAAGATGGTTTATTTCAGTTTTCAGTACAGCAAGAGACACAATGTCTGTACTAGGAAACTTTCTGTTTTGTCTTTAGGGTGAACTAATTACTAGTTTTGAAAGCATGAAGGAATACAATTGTTTTATGACTTCCAGCATCTGCCAAAGATCTGAGGAAAAGCCCTTGTCTGTACAGTTTTACACTCAAGTCTGTGCTACAGGCATTTGCAGACCAGATTAAGAGGGAGTGGGACAATATTTGCCCCATCTGTTTGCTTACAGAGAGGTTCCACAGGAATCCACAGGTGTTTCACCCTTTGAGTTGTTGTATGGGCATAGGGTGAGGGGACCTCTAGATTTAATTTGAGATGAGTGGGAAGGTGAGTGTGAATCCCACAAGGAGTCTGTTGTAGCATATGTCCTAAACCTCAGGACAAGGCTCAGGGAACTCATGGGCTTGGCCCAGGAGAACTTGGCAAACACCCAACAGCAGAGAAAGGTCTGGTATGACAAGAATGCTCGAGCTAGAGAGTATGCTGTAGAGCAGTAGGTATTGGTTCTCATTCCTGTCAGACACAACAAAAGCAGCTTGGTAGGGACCCTACAAGGTGGTAAGGAAGGTCAGTGATGTTAACTACATGATAGAATTGCTAGGCAGGAGACAGGGGCACAAACTGTACAATGTTAACATGATGAAACCTTACCATGACAGGGAGGCCCTTGTGCTGCACATTTGCAGTGGATTGCAGGAGGAGTCTGAGGGAGATCTGGTGACTGATCTCCTCAGTGAGGCTCAGACTGACACCTCAGTGGAAGGGGTAGCAATGTCCCAACAGCTATACTCTACCTAGGTTCAAGACATCCGAGCAGTGTTACGGGAGTTTGGGGACATGTTCACTGGGAAACTAGGGTGCATCCACCTGGTGCAGCATCATGTGGATACAGGACCCAAAGGCCTATTAGACATGCCTCTTATAGGGTGTCTGAGAGAGTCAAACAGACTCTGCGGGAGGAGATACAGGAAATGTTGGAATTAGGGGTAATTCAGGAGTCCAACAGTCCCTGGGCCTCCCCAGTGGTGCTGGTATCAAAGGATGGCAGCAACAGGTTCTGCATGGACTACAGGAAATGAAAGAGTCACACAGAGTCAGATGCTTACCCCATGTCTAGGACAGATGAAGCCCTGGAGCAGCTGGGTGGGGCTAAGTATCTTACCACCATTGATCTTACCAAGGATTATTGGCAGGTGCCCTTGACTACCAGTGCTACAGAGAGGTCAGGCTTTGTGACTCCTTTTGGCTTGTATGAGTTCACAAAGATATCCTTTGGGATGAAAAATGCCCCAGTGACTTTCCAGAGGCTGGTAGATCATATCCTAGCAGGAGCAGGAGATTTTGCCCTTGCTTACCTAGATGATATTGCCATCTACAGCCATTCCTGGCAAAAGCACCTTCAGCATTGAGGGAGGTGCTGGGCAGACTACAGAAGGCAGGGTTGACCATTAAGCTCAGCAAATGTCAGGTGGGTATGGCAGATGTCTTCTACCTGGGACATAAAGTGGAGAATGGTAAGATCAGGCCAGAACCGGCCAAAGTGGAAACCATTGAGGCATCGCCTGCACCTGTTACCAAAAAGCAAGTGAGGGCATTTTTAGGGACAGCAGGGTACTACAGAAAGTTTGTCCCCAGTAATAGTACCATAGCTGCTCCCCTCACAGACCTGACAATGAAAAATAGGCCAGATAAAATAGTGTGGAACCCAGCATGTGAGCAGGCATTCCAGAAGCTTAAAGGAGCTTTGGGAGGGCTCCCTGTGTTAGCCAGTCCAGATTACAAAAAATAATTTGTTGTGCAGGTAGATGCTTCAAACCATGGTGTGGGGGCTGTACATAGCCAGATTTCTTCAGAAGGAGAAAAGCACCCAATGGTTTATCTCAGTTGTAGGCTCCAACTCAGGGAGGAATGCTATGTAGCTGTAGAAATGGAATGCCTAGCCATAGTGTGGACACTGCAGAAACTTCAGTCTTATCTGTATAGAAGAAAATTCACTGTAGTTACAAATCATAATCCCCTAACATGGTTACATTGAGCCAGCCAGCAAAATACCAAGTTACTAAGGTGGAGCCTAGCGTTGCAAGCATATGGTATGACAGTGCAGCACCACAGTGGGGTTAGAAATGCCAACACAGATGGGTTCTCAAGACAGGGAATGGGGTAAGGTATTCCCAGATAGGCTCAACCCTCTCAAGCAACGTTTCTCAAGGGTCATTTGAAAAACTAGCTTGAGTTCTCTGGGGGGGTGGGTGGATATGTGAAGGCTGCCAGCCTAGCTAGATAGAATTTTGTAGATAATTCTTTGTCATTTGTGAATAGTAATATGATTTGTATGCTTGCCTTACAAATGTAAGAAAACTATATGTTCTGTACTGAGCTTCAAGAATGTAACCACAGTGCATCCTGCTGGAAAAGTGCAGAAATGTGTGGAAACTACGTGAATATGCAAATGTATGTGTTGATGGTAAAAGCTGGAATATACAGAGTTAACTTGCAAACTCTAAGAAAGCAAGTAAAGAGTTTTATGATGTGCTATAAAGTTAGCTTATCTCAGCTAAGAGATAGGATGTCTAGTGCTAGGGGGGTTCTTGTCTTGAGACAAAGATAATTACTAGGTTTCACATGTAAAGTATTTTTGTAATGCTCTGTGACTTCCTAGCAGCTGTATATGTGAGAGATAAGTATTTTTAACAGAGACATGTTAAATTCTGTCGGTATCTGTTTAGCCTGGGAACTATTGGCAGGTGTCAAATAGTGATGTCATCTAGCTAACCCAGCAGTAATGTCTATTATTAATTTAAGAACTATCTCAGAAAGAAAGTCTGGGCATTTTGTATCTTGTCTTGGACCTAGAAACATTCACCCAGCACTTCTACCTGTGTTTTGCTCTGTAAGTAAGACTTAGATTGCAGTGATTTCTCTTAGAGATAGATAGAAATATAGTAAGATTAGCTTAGATGTTTTCTGTATTTATGTGAGACTGTCCTGCAATGTTGTTTTAAAATATTTCCTGTGATTCTGAACTCTGCTGTCACTGAATTGAGTTATTGTCTTGTGCTTTTATTATTTATTATTAAATATATTTAAACCTTTTAATTGTGGCTGGTTTGTTAGAGATATTTAAGCTCTTAGCGTACTTGCATATGTATTTGGTGATACTGTATATGCCACTCCTAAAAAGTCTTAAAAGTTCTGGTCACACTTATTTGGATAACAGTAACATTACACAGTATAATTGGTCACCCTTTGGGAAGGGCCTTATAGTAGCTGATAAATAGGGGTTCTGGTGGCAGTGCTAACTTCCTTATGGTCTGGGCAGAAGGGGGCATAGTGGTAAGGATTCAGGCTTCTTGATTACTGGGCCAAGACAAGGGTGTCACAACATCCCTCACCATCTTCAAAAGACTCTCTCTAAGGACAATTCCCATACCACTTCTAGTTTATCCACTACTGGAGTAGTAAACTCTGAATACCAACCCAAATTACTTTGCTCCACTGTCCTTCAGTCTTGCATGCAGTATAGACAGAATAGCCATTATTCTCCTTATACCCATGTCATTCACTTCTAAGCTCTCTCCTGTGAGTGCAAAGTCATAGTCAGTGTAGCAGTCTTTAGTTCATTTTTACCAGGTGTTTGCTCCACAGTGCTATCCCAGGTAACCGAGGCTAGGTAACTGGAAACTGACCATTTTTGGCACCATTACCCAATATGACCAAATAACCTACAGCCAAGTTTTACACTGTTGTGGTTATCCCTGACACTGCGTGCAGTCTGTGATCATGTTCTCCATTCTAGCATATACTATCCCTCACAGTTGATACCTCAATGGTAGGTCTACACATAGCTCTTCCCCTCTGCGTTACTGTTCATGCCTCCATTCAATTTTGAGTGCAACTGTGGGCATATAACTCAAGTTTGAGGTGGAAACATCAAGTATGGTTTTGGGAAGTGGGGGGGGAACCTCACACAGAAACAGGAAGAGTATGCAAATTCTACTCAAGCATTGGCTGGAGATCAGGTACAAAACCTATAACTTATACCTGAAAGACAAAGACTTTAACTGTTACACTAAACATGTATCCACAAAATTATGAAACTCCACAATATGAAACTCTAACGTCTGGCATTACTAACTTGTTTGTAACCCACAATGATTTAGTAGAAAAACAGGGACACTAAAAATGTGATGCAAAATCAAAGATGTTCTGCAAAATCAGAGACAGTTGAAAGTCATGGTTCCTTGCATACCTCTAAATTGACTCACTAGAGATTTCTGAACGTGGCAAACAAAATAATGGAGGAGGTACAAAGACGCAAAATTATGGAAAATGTTTAAATATTACTTTATTTCACTTAAAAAAGTTACTAGAGCACCAGGTTCTATACCAATATGCATTTTCTGAACAATAAGTATGAAACTGCAGTGCCTGGAATTATTATCGTGTCTGTGATCTTCAGTTATTTAGTCAAAAAATCAGTAACAGGCCAAACAATATGAGGAAAATGAGAGGCATTTTGTAAAATCAAGGACAACTGGTTCCCTGTAGGAGCACCTTCAGCCCTCTGCAATAGCATACATTCCTGTGGCTATTTGTTACCATTTTTGGAAATCACAATTGATCACCTGAATGCAGAGCAGAGGAAGCACAGCTCTCAGCTGTACCTCATTACAAGGAATGTTTCTCATTTTGAATGTTTAAAACTCCATGTTCCATCCACACTGTTTCACACTGAAGAGGTTTGTCACACTTCCACATGGAAAATAATACTGAATCCAATTACCTCATTGAAACCACTTTTTAAAAGGTATGAAGAAATTATTATTAACAATGTTCCACGTTTGTTTCCATTTGTTCCATGTTGCTCCTTGTGTGAAAGGCAGCATTCCACATTTTGGAGATGGACGACTGAGAGTTATGGCAGTCAAAAGAGAGCAAATGACATGCTGAGACTGATTACATTAAAGTTATAATTGTTGTGTTTTGATGAGCAATGGGAAAAGAACTTAGTCCTTGACAGCTCCAAGTTGAACTAGAAAATGTTGAAGCATGAAAGGAAATGGCAGTTACAGATCACTGTAGGGGAGTAGTATCGGTTGAAAAGCAGCACAGTCATTATATTTATGCAATTCTTTTGCAGACAAAGGTAGTATAAAATCTCAAAAGGAATACAGTCCTCTGGGTCATTATATGCATGCTTTGTACCCAAGTATCTTTCTATAAGTCCCTGATTTTTTTATTGTGAACTGCCACTGCATAACTGATTTATGGCCTATTTTATAAAAAGCTGGTGAATCCAGATTTTCAGAGTGCTTTTGTTGGTTATGGTACTATACTCGGTTTCAGCCTGGGAGCTATTTGACCACTATACAAAAGGCTTGGTAAAACTGATCTCAGGAGTGCATGCATACCAAGTTCTCTCTATACCGGAAGTAAATATCCTATATGTTTCACCAGAAAAAAATTCACTTGTAACATACCATGGGTTTAGTGCCATTCTTTCAAGTGGTTAAAGCTTTGGAGTCAAATTCAGAGGTGTGCTGCATTGGAAACTACAAGATATGAAAGCTTAGGTGTATTTTGTAGCTGAATACCCTGTTGTTATTACTGAAAGTTTTGCAATAAATTCTCAAAGTGTCACAAAGACATAAGCTTTCAAAGAGAGGAGCCTGTCATTTTAGTTCAAGTGCCTTTACTGCCAGTCTGACATTTTACAATTACATTCATTTTTTACTGGAGTTTCTGTTGTGAACCTCTGCTCAATCTGCCGAGTACACTAATGTCCTATAGGATGGCTTTACACCACAAGTAAAATTCAAGTTTATTTCTCCTGAGTACAGATTTTTTTTTGTCTGAACTTATGACTCCCCATTTAGACATGAGTATTAAACAGCATAAAGATAAAAGATAAAACTACATATGTGTCTTTACAGGCCGAATGACCAAGTAACTACATTTTGTTTGCAAGGGTCATGATGTATTATAACAAGAAATTTACTTTATACAGTTACAGAGAAATGATCCTTTGTTTGGATCCACTGACTTTTCCGTTTATTTCACAACGATGTGTGTTTTGAATGTTTTCAAGCTGACAGACTCATCATGTATCTGATTCATGTTGATGGCATATACTTATGAAACCAGAACCATAATACTCTTTTCTTAGGGAAAGTAATATCTGCCATTTGTGTAAGTCCATGTTTTGAATGCTCTTACAGGCATGTGCGTATGTGACATTCTCTTGCTTACTTGTTGTCAGAACTGCTATTGGGCTGTGTAAACAAAATAAAAGAGGGGTTATCGAGGGGTCTTGTCTGGAAAATTTCATAAGAGTATCCTGTAATAGTACAGACATATTATCATCTGAAATTATACGATGTAATTAAATTGATACAGTGAAACTTACAAAAAAGTCAGTTGAAAACAAATGTGTAGCTTTCAATTTTCTTCAGACTAAAATAAACAAAAAACTACCAAAAAGCATAAATCTGTCCTATGTGAAATGGCAGACCCAAAAGGAGTGTTTCTGTATAAAACCAATCTTTTAATTCATTGTTGAACACATTGAGATATAAAAGAAATACACTAAAATGATTTGTTTTCCTTAAAAAATCAAGATGCAGTTGCTGCTTTGGCTTTTTTTGAAGCTAGCTGCCCAGTCCAGTGGTGCTTAATAGACAATTATGCTATTAATGTTCCCTGCGAGCTTCATGAATAAAAGTTCTATCTTTTTCAAGATATATGCTTTTAAATGAAAGAGTAAAACATATCAAAACCAGTATTCTGGGACCAAACCAACTGAACATGCTCAGCACTTAAGGAGTTAAATGTGACATCAGTACTTGTTGTTGCATCCATTAGTATGATGGCATCTTTGTTTACATTTTAAGCTTGAGATTCCCATGATTCATCTTGGAGTTGTTCAGATATCAAAGAGCTTTCCAAGATTTTTTTTTTGTTGTTTTTCTTTTTGCTGTGTTCCACTGCTTATTTGGCAGTGTCTGGGCTACTTCAGCACATTTTCCATTATAATTTCTGTGTACTGACTCATAGCCTTGCTGTCCCTTTCATGCAATCTTAAATACAATATTCCTTTTCTATGCCACTGTACAATTTTATGCGTTAGCTCACTTTCTTAACAGCTATATGGTGACAGTTCTTTCTTTGCACTACATCTCCATAGTGCTTTCCATCTGAGATATTTTATGAACAACATATACAGGTTAAATAACTTTGTATTGCCTTTGTTTATTGATGAGAGTTTTGTACAGTTCATGCAACTTTCCTGTTGCTTAGGTCACTTTTCTAGTCACATTTGGTTTACCACCATTGTAGTCCTCTATATTTGCAGAGATGGTCCCACTAAGGCCTAAATATAAACCCAACATATTAGTCATAGGAGACTCCATTGGGAGACACACAGATGTGCCCCTCACCAGGCTGGATAAGGAGAAAGTCACGGTTAGTTGTTTGTCGGGTGCTAAATCCACCATATCACCAATGCACTCAAGTCTTTCAACAGGGACTGTTATGACTCTGTCACAGTCCATGTTGGAGTGATTGACTTGAGACATACCTCCATGGACTATATGAAGAGAGACATGATTGAGCTCGCTGAGTATGTGTCCCAGGCAGGTATGTCCCTAGCCTTAAGCAGCATTCTACCGTCACCCAGAAGGATGCCTCAATACAAACAGAAAATGATTGACTTTAACAACTGGCTTAGTTTCTGGTGTCATTCAGAGGGGATCCAGTACCTGACAGCCTGGGATGACATGATTGACAAGCCATAATGCTTTGCCAGAGATGGCCTGCATCTGTCTCCCTTGGGTTTCAGGCTCCTGGATAAGGCTCTTGCCTCCCCCATACTGCCTTTTTTAGGCAATGCCATTAGGTCAAAACTACTAACATGAAAATTTCATCAAAACATAAATTAAAGGTTATGCTGCTAAACGCTAAGAGTCTAAACATGAAACTGCACTCATTGCAAGCATTCTTAACCCTGGAAGAAGATGACATTTGTGCAGTAACAGAAACCTGATTCAAAGCTATGGAGAGCACCCCAGCCATACCAGGTTACTCATCCTATAATTCATTTGGACCCCATGCTGGGGGCAGCAAAACAAAAGGAGGTGGGGTTGCAATATATATAAAAGACATACACACCTCTAGGCTGGTCAAACAGTACGATGCACAGGAAATACACCAGGTGCAGTTAACAACTGACAAGACCACTATTCAAATCACAGCTAGCTACAGACCTCCAAAGCTGACTCAAGATGCCCACTCAACCTATCAAGATTCAACCCTTTTCCCTGATCCTGGGTGACCATAACTATCCAACCATAGATTGGAAGAAATATTCATGCCAAAACACAAATGCCCAGAGATACTTTGATTTCATCAATGCAAATGCCTTGGACCAGTTGGTTGACACTATCACAAGAGGTGACCCCCCCCCCCCCCAGCTAGGGTCAAGCAAAAAAACTTCTCCAAAGCTGATTACAACCTCCTGAGGGAAGGTACAAACAGCTTCACTGCCCCCTCCCCCTCCACAGAAACTGGCACATCTGTCCAAACCTACACCAAAGTACTATATAAGCATTTATATAGCTGCATGGAATCAGGAATACCAGACATGACGAAATAATCTTCCTCAAGGAAGAGCAAACCTGTCTGGTGGACATCTACAATAAATAAACTCTATAATAAAAGGAAAAAAATGCTGTCCGGGACCAAGAAGGAGCAGGTGTCTAATTGGAAGCAATCTCTCCTTAGCCTGAACAAGCAAATAAGAGCACTAGTGAAATCCTCCAAAGCAAACTTCAAGTCCAAACCGGCCACATCTACTAAAGACCATAAGGCTTTCTTCACATATGTCCATAGTCTCAAGGGAAGCACCCAGATCTGCTCAGGTGGTCAAGAACACCACACACACAAACCCTGTAGATATAGCCAACCTGCTGGCAGACAGGTTCAGTGAAAACTTCACTCCTCTGTCCTCCATCAGTAAAACAGGACATCCCCAGTACCTGCCCCCCTCCCCTTATCTCTAGGGAGCAAGTCATCACTGCTCTCTCAAAGGCAAAAAATACAGCCTCCATGGGACCCGATAACATCCCAGGCTGCATCCTACATGAACTCAGGCAGGAACTTGCAGCACTATTACGCACCCTATTCAACCAAAGCCTGAGTACCATCTTTGTCCCAGCCAAGTGAAGGACAGCTACTGTCATCCCTTTGCACAAAGGTGGAGTGTCTACTGATCCAGGAATTTATAGACCCATCAGCCTAACTAGCCTGATCTGCAAGGCCATGGAGCAGATTATCATAGACCTCATTAACAAGGACATTGGCAACCTCCAGACACTTGATCCCACACAGTTTAGTTTTGTAATGGGGAGGTCATGCCTGTTAAATTTGTTCAACTTCTTTGAGACAGTCACCGAGGCCGTAGACGAGGGGAAGACAGTACACACTGCCTACCTTGACCTGACCAAGGCCTTCAATACTATTCCCCACACAGGTATAATAGATAAACTCTCTCAACTAGGCATCAATCCATATGTTACCAGATGGATAGCAAACTGGCTCACTGATAGAACCCACCTAGTCAAAATCGGGGAAGCCACCTCAAGTAGTAGACCAGGTACAAGCGGTGAACCCCAGGGATCAGTCTTGGGGCCTCTGCTGTTTGGGATATACTTCTCAGAGTTTCAGGCCAAATCTAGTGGGCTATGGCTGACCAAGTTTGTAGATGACTATAAGCTGGGTGCTGTCATCAATTCCCCTAGTGATGTGGGCATTCTCCAAGGGGGTCTCACCCAAACAAATGACTGGTGCCAGAAACATGGCCTCAAAATGAATGTCAAAAAATGCATCATCATCCCTTTTGGGGAGAATGATGTTCCCCACAAATTATGACACTGATAATAAGGCACTAAGCACACAATCAGTCATGAGGGACTTGGGAACCCAGGTTGATTACAAACTGATTTTTGACCACCATATTGCCTCAGTTTTACAGAAAGCTTTCTACATGGCCCACCTCATTAATAAGGGTATCTTATCCAGGGACAAGGTGGTCATAACATCCCTGTATTCTTCACTTATAAGACCGATTATTGAATACAATGCCCCTTTTGGCTTGTACCTCACGAAGCACATGCAGCAGCTGGAGAGACCACAGAGATTCCTCACCCAGAGAATCCAGGGCCTCAGACATCTACCCTACACAGATAGGTTAAAAGTCCTGTCATTCTACTCAGTCTCCTACAGACTCCTCAGAGGTGACCTCTGTCTGGCATAGAAAGCAATCTTAGACCCCGCTCTGATGGGACTGCTGCATATCCGCAAGTCAAACTCCACCCAAGTAACTCACATGCAAGACCTCAACCTGGTCTGTGACATTAATAGGACTTGTTGGTGGGACAGATTTTTGCCCCAGAGACTCCCCCTTTTGTGGAATAGACTCCCAATCCTCTTAAAGCAGAGTACCTCATTAAACCTTTTTAAGCGCAACCTGGATAACTGGATGGGGAACAGAAAATACACCCCTGGGATTCCACCTATGTCCCTGCTGGACAGTGGCATAGGGTGCTGACTTGTTGGAACATGGGCTAAATTCTTGGCTAGGCTTGTAAGGGCCACAGGGCCAATAGCCTAGTAACTTCCTATGATCCTACAATCCTATGAGTCCTATTAGTTGTAGTTTCAGGTCGACAAAACAAACTACTTGAAGATGCCTCAACCAGATTTAAAAAAAAAACAGCATTTTTGCATGGTTACAAGAGTCCCAGCACCTTCTGTTTTGGGGGATCCTACACTAGTCCTTTTATGCATTGCAGCTCTAAACTGTGGGTGCAGTATAGATGTGACATCTAGCCCTGGATTAATAACCACATTTCTGTATCATCTTAATGTTCCATTACCATGGAAAACCTCTATTTAACACCCACAAGCTTCCTAATGCAATTAGCTGGAATAACTGCTAAAAGACTAAGACATATAAATCTGCATGTATATTAAACATTTCCAGCTTGAAAATATATGCTGCAGAGTGTGGGGGCCTTTTCTAAAGAAGATCAGGTAATCTGAATATAAAATAAATGTTTACATTGTAGAAAGTTGATAAACTATGTGAATTATAAGAGTCCAGTGACATAGCCTTCAGAAATGCCTACAAAAATAATTCTGAACTGGTTGCCTTGTGAATTTTGACTGTAAAGGGTGGAGGTTGCATACCTATCATCTGCCCAGAAGTTCACAGAATGTCCAGATTTTTGATCTGTCCCCTTATAAAATTTGTGGTTTTCTGACAAATCATTGAGCCACCTCTGTACTGTAATGCAGTTTTTCTATGTAAATTGTACCACATCACTGCCATCATTCGTTTTGCAGCAACTCTTGTAAGTATTGTAACTACCTTGTGGTATCCACCTCTGGATTGTAATGTAGTTTTCCTTATTGTGTTAATCTATTGAAGCTTTTCTCCCCGGGCCTCCACTGAAAATGGGCTCTCATCAGCCCAGTGGACCTTCCCGGTAAACAAATGTAATAAATAAATAAATAAAAAAGAACTGCCATCACTAAATAATGACTGTCACTTGAGTTTCAGAATTGATACTCTTCTGAAAAAGCATGCTAATTCAAATCCTGTAATTCTAGCAACTTTCTAAGTATACACAAGAAATATTTAAACCAGTCACTGATTTTGGACCCTTACCATTATTTTTGTCTCTGTCCGTATTTCTTGCAGTAAGAGGGAGAGTTTGCCTTTTGAATTTTGAATGTGTAAAGGTTCCCTTCTTTAGATCATGTGTTGTCATGAGGATGCCAAATAAGTCAGTAATGCAGCTAGGGTGTGACCGATTCAACTGTTCCAGGCTCAAAGTGTTGGGGGGGGTATGATCAGCCAATCCCAATTGCTCTTTAATGAAATACCAGCTTTTAAAAGCCAGTATTGCATTTGCAGTCAAACCTGAGCTTTGTAGTACTCCAAATCTGGTCCAAGCTGTAGCAAACAGTTTTCTACAGTATAAAAGTAAAAAAAAAACTTTTTTAAACTAAAATCTGTGAGCTGTAAAGCTCAGTGCAGGCAGGGTATAAACTGTAGCAGTTTGTTACAGTTTAAAAAAATATATATTTTTTTTATAAACTAAAACATGAGCACTGAAGCACTCCATGCAGGCAGGGTATAAACTGTAGCAACTGTTTGCTACATTTGAAACAAGCAGTTTGCTACAGTTTAAAAAGATTTTTTTCTCAACTAAAATATGAGCTCTGAAACGCTCAAATACTCCATGCAGGCAGGGTATAAACTGTAGCAACTGTTTGCTACGTTTGTTACAAGCAGGTTGCTACAATTTAAAAATATTTTTTTTAAACAAAACATGAGTGCTGAACCTCTTTGTGCAGGCAGGCATAAACTGTAGCAACTGTTTGCTAACAATTTAAAAGAAAAAATGTTTTTTTTTTTATTTTTATTTTTAAATAAAGTATGTTAAAGGAGGGTTGTGGGCAGGGCACAGAAACAGGACCTGAATGGCTGGGGCTGGGAGGGTCATGTATCTAGCCACCTAGTTGATGTGTCAATAGAAGGAATATTTTTTTTTTTTGCTGGGGGATGCACATGTCTAACTACCCTGAGAGGTGGGGCACTGGTTCATACCACAGGCCCAGAAAGCTAGTTGAACCAGCCATGCTTCTCAAATAAGTACAGCTGATTTATGAAAAGTAAAGTGTCTAAGGCCTCCTTTTAGTTAAACAAAACCTGCACCAGTTAGTTTTACCTTTGTCTGTTAGTGGTGGTAAATGAAGGATTTATTATGGGCATCAGTGGCTTCTCTAAAAAGGGTAGGAGAGTTTTAGAAAATAAATATGAAGGTTATTTGTATTCATAGATTTAGAGCAAGAAAAGTCAGGCATAATGTGTTTAGGGACTTGCTGGCTAGGCTAGTAAAACAGAATGCTCAAATCATTATACATCAAATCAGTCTGGCAGTTAGTACTGAGGACTGAAACTTTGAGCTGTTTACTGTGCTCAATGGTATAGATTGACACTTTCTACCTCCATTTGTCTACTGTGTGACTCCAGACATGTCACTTAGCCAGTGCTTTTTTACAACATTTTATCCTCAAGGTTGCTTACGTAGAGCAGAAATGGTGTGTATCAGGAGCAACATAAAATTATACTACAAAAAGACAATGATAAGGAAAGAAGGTGGAGCAGGACAGGAATGTGTAGGCATCTCAGAGGCATGCATAGACAACAAGCAGTTAACACATTAAAAAAGATTTATGACAAGAGAACAAGATTTATGACAAGAGACTCAGGGTACAAGAGGAGGAGAGTTTTAAGGAGGAGACAGGAGGACGTATTATTTCACAAAGTGGTGGTAAGTACCTAAATTAGCCTTCATAAGAGTTATACAACTACTTAATTTTCAAATGCAAGGAACAAGCAGAAGACTGAGTGTGATGTAATTAATGCCTTACTACAGGTAGGAGAAAAGATAAACAGGAGCTGCTAAATTAATGATACCTGACAAAGTAATGAAATGTAAAACCAAGAAGAAGATGACACAGATGGCAGTATTGTATTAAAAGATTTTTTGCACAGCCGTGTGTGACCAACGTATATTTCCTACTTTTGTTACTCATTTATTACTGTTGGTTGCTACATTCGATGTTTAGGATATCATTCGACATTTTGACAAGCAGAAGACCCCTTCCTCCAGTTTATCAATGGGATGCATGTTGGGGCAATGTTCCTTGATTTCTATGAGATTTTTGTACCTTAAATTGCTCCCTGATAATCATACAGCTTTTTTTCAACTTTGACTTTAAAACCTTGCAAACAGGCCTCATGCTTTTACACAAACAACTTCCGTTCTAATGGAAATCCTATAACTATTCTAGGCTTGCCAACATTTATCTTAGCTCCTGTCTTATTTCTGCACAAAACCTACATATAGTAATCCTTTGTAAGTTCAAAGTGAAACAATATTCTGAAGACTGTGTTATCCTTTATTAACCTAGAAATACATCAGAGATCAATACTTTCTTAAAATCCTATAACTATTGCTTCAACTATTACCACTGTTTCTGAATAGCAAAATAAATTCATGCTATTCCCCTCACCTCCAGTCAAAGCATCACAATGATTCAGTCTAGCACTTTTGAACAAAACATTTACATTAGCACAGAGACTCCCAAGTTGACTTTTTGAGGAGAACACTGAAAACTCAATGAAAAAGTTCCATCAAAGGCTGGGTCACCTAAACAGATTTAACTACTGCCTGACTGATAACATAAAAATGGTCTAGTTGACCTCATTCTCCTCCCAGAAGTGTACCTCAACAATGTCCTATTTTCCAGACACCTAACAGCCAAGTGAAAAGTTCTCTGTGAAATAGTAAAGTCACAAAAGTCCTAAGCTGTCAGAATAGCTATGGCATTGCGCGAGTTCCATTATCTTCCCACTAGGTATTAAACCCATTCAGTGATTGTTTTACCTTATCTTAACTTGTCTTATTTAAACTGCAAAGGAAATTATGGTTCCTAGGTGCTGAACATACTGCAGTGCAATTATAACAACCAATTAGAAAAATATAAATTCAGACTGGCAACTGGGGACTATAACTTCTCCTGCAATTTAGATATAGAAACTTAAAAAATTAAAAACATCACCAGGCAGCATCGCTACCTCCTTCTTTTGGCTTTTCCCGGTTAGGGGTCGCCACAGCGGATCACTTGTCCGCTCATGATTGGCAGTGGAGTTTTACAGTGTCGAGTTGCCAGCCCGGCACCCAACCTTCCACAGAAGGCACACACATGCACGCACTCACACCTAGGGCCAAATTAGAGTATCCAATCCACCTACAGCATCTCTTTGGGATGTGGGAGGAATCCGGCGCACCCGGAGGAAACCCACGTGACCACAGCAAGGACATGCAGACTCCACACAGAAGGCACCCCAGCCAAGGATCGAACTGGAGAACCTCTTGCTGTGAGGCGGCAATGCTAACTGCTGCACCACCGTGGCCGTCCAGGCAGCATCAATACCCAATTCCTGAAATGACAACTGCTGTAAGAAATCTCTTCTACATGGCATATATTATGAATGCAGGTGAATTAATTCACAAAACACATCAGAACAAAACAGTATTGTTTTACCCAGGGGAAGTAAAAGTCCAAAGGGCATATTTTAGGTAAGTGAGAGGTGAATATCTAGGTGGGTGGTACTGTCTTCAGCAAAGGTAGTGAAAGTGTTCAGCAGAACTAAACTCTTAAAATAAAGTGAATATTGAAGAAAAAAGAAAGAAGATAAGGGATGGGTGTTATTTTTTAGGAGACAGGCTATGCATTATTGGAATAAAAACACTGTTTTCTTTATATCATATCTTTGACATTCTTTGAGGGCAGGAAAACCACAGTACTTGAGAGATGGCAGAAACACTATCTTGGTGATGACACACTGTGACAGGATATTTCCAAAAACAAGCCATTATAGGCTTCATGATGTAAAGTTTAGTGCAACAAGAGCTTGCCCTTCAGGAACATGAAATTTATTTGTGATAGAGGTGGTGTTTGATGTGTGCTTTGCACAGTGCAAAAACTGGGAGAATACTTGTGGGTTTCACATTTATTTGTCTTTTTATGCACAGGAATCACAAAATAGTGAGGGAAAGTACTGAATAATAAGGGAAAATATTGCATTTGGGTATTGCTGCCCTTAAAAATGTCTAACCTTCATGCCTTGAATACTAGAAGTCCACTTACCCAAGCTTTAAAAATCCTTTGATTACACTGCCTACCACAGAGGTGTCATTTGAGTGAACATTATTGAGCCATGCGTAAAATCCATTGTTATACTTCAATAAGGCTATTTTTCAGTATGCAACTAAGTGCTGTCAGGATAATACTAAACCCACAGCTAAGGGTTAGTCTTATTGTTTTTCAGAGTAGGGATAGCTAAAGAAGTACTCACTGACCAAGGAACTTCATTTATGCCCAGAATAATGCACCAACCTTGCTAATGTTTTAAAGTCAAGCAATTAAAAACATCAGTGTGCCATTCTCAGACAGATGGATTGGTGGGACGTTTTAACCAAACTTTAAATTCCAAGCTGAGAAAAGTTTGAGGACAAATTAATGCCATATATAATGTGTTTACCATTAGAGTACCTCGAATTGCAGCTTTCAGTCCTTTTGAATTATTATCTGTCAGGCACCATCTTGGTCTGTTAAATGTTATCAGATAAACCTGAACAGAAGATAAAAACCCAAATTAAAAGAGTTAATCTGGTGAAGATTTGGGTCAGACAGGAAGAAAGCGAGAGGAAATGAGGGCATCCAGCAAAGAGGTAAATGGATTGTGTGAGAGAAGATCTGTGACAGTCAGGCATGAGTGTCACAGAAGACAAGAGACTAAGACTGAAGTGAAAGAGATAATGGCAGTTAACGTGACATCCTGACCACATACAGAAAATGTCAAAAAGGGGGTTGCTGATTAAGAGTCATACAATACTACACAATCTCATAACACAGAGTAAAACACATAGAAAGACACCAGGCTACATATCAAGGGGTGTATAACAGAAGTGCAACAACAACACAATTCATCGTTGGACATCATATGTTAGCTTTGGTTCCCTCTGTGAAAACACATTTTTTGTCTGAATGACAGAGTCCATTTGAAATACTGTTAAAAGTAAAATGACGTAAAGTACAGGGCTAGATAGACTGGTAAGAGAAGGTAAGGACAGATATACTACAGCAACATTCAGAAGAGAGAAATGCAGACCTCTGTACATAATGACAGAAATTGATAGAATTGGTACAGCAAGAAATCTGACCTCTGTGCCCAGTGTGCAGGTAGATGATATACTATATCACAGAAACAATATATAGGTTCATAAGTTCATAGGTAGGTACTAGGCTATTGGTGCTGGGGCCTATACAAGTCCAGCTAAAAAGGTACCCTGGCTTTTGCCACCCAAGAAAATTATTTTCCTGTGCCCCTGTCAAGCAGAGCCACAGAGGTGATCCCAGAGGTGAATTTCCTATTTCCCATCCAATCATCAAGATTTTTCTTGAAGAGTGCTAATGAGAAGCTTTGTTTGATATAGATAGGTAGTTTATTCCAGAGTATAGGAAGTCTCTGGGACAGAAATCTATCCCTCCGGCATGTTCTGTTTATTGTGGTGACAAGGTTTAGGTCCCTAGAGCGTGTAGCTCGGAGGGATTGGGATTTCTTTAAGTGGAGCATGTCCAACAGCTCTGGGTTTGACATAGCTTTGTATGTTAGGCAGAGATCACCCCTGAGTAGCCGATATGCGACGGAGTAAAGCTGGAGTTTTTTGAGACGGTCTGCGTAGGGCATCTGTTTGAGGCTGGTAATCCTCTTTGTGAGGTATTTCTGCAGCCTTTCCAGTTGTTGTAGATGTCTTGAGGTGTCAGAGCACAACAAATACTTCAGATATGTGTGATACAGGTGTCAGAGCACAACAAATACTTCAGATATGTGTGATACAGGTGTCATATAAGGAAGTTTGTGTTAAGAAATAAGGAAGTATTTTCAAAACCACCTGGCAGGACAAACCTGACTCAACACTATATTTAGACCATTCCATAAAAAAAAAAAAAGTTAACTTAAATCTTACACAAAAGTCACACAGAAAGACCATGCAAGAGAAAGTGCAAGAAATACTTCAGGTATGTGTGATACAGGTGTCAGAGTGCAACAAATAATTCAGGTATGTGTGATACAGGTGTTAGAACGCAACAAATACTTCAGCGATGTGTGATACAGGTATCAGAGCTCAACAAATACTTCAGATATGTGTGATACAGGTGTTGGAGCTCAACAAATACTTCAGATATGGGTGATACAGGTGTCAGAGCTCAACTAATACTTCAGGTATGTGTGATACAGGTGTCAGAGTACAACAAATACTTCAGATATGTGTGATACAGGTGTCAGAGCACAACAAATACTTCAGATATGTGTGATAGATGTATCAGAGCTCAACAAATACTTCAGGTATGTGTGATACAGGTGTCAGAGCCCAACAAATACTTCAGATATGGGTGATACAGGTGTCAGAGCACAACAAATACTTCAGCTATGTGTGATACAGGTGTCAGAGCACAACAAATACTTCAGATATGTGTGATACAGGTGTCAGAGCGCAACAAATACTTCAGATATGTGTGATACAGGTGTCAGAGCTCAACAAATACTTCAGAATTGTGTGATACAGGTGTCAGAGCTCAACAAATACTTCAGATATGGGTGATACAGGTCACAAAGCTCAACAAATACTACAAGTATGTGTGATACAGGTGTCAGAGCACAACAAATACTTCAGATATGTGTGATACAGGTGTCAGAGCTCACTCAACAAGTACTTCAGATATAGGTAATACAGGTGTCAGAATGCAACAAATGTATTTATTTATTTATTTCATTTATTGACATTTGTTAACCGGGTTAGTCCAACTGGGATTTTGTCCCATTTTCAGTGGAGACCCGAGGAGAAAAGCTCCAGAAAATACAATATATAATTACAGTACAAGAAAAACAAGTATTACAAACAATAATAGTAAGCAATAGAAATAAGCAACTACATGTGAAGATTATAATTAAAAAAGAGAAAATAAATTTAAACATTTAAATTTTTTTTTGACAAAATTAAATTCTTTGTTGCTGAACAATGGGGGGGGGAGTCAAGAGTGTCAGTAGGATCTACTGAGAGTGATGTGAGTGTGGGGAGAGGGGAGAGCTATGTAGGGTCATAGCAGGGACATGTTCTGGAGTTGAATAAATGTGTCTTCAGTTGTTTTTTTAAATAGTGGAGTGTGAGAGATAGAGCGTATATCCAGGGGAAGTTTATTTCAAGCTTGGGCCACAGAGTGTTTGTAGAGTTGCTTACCTACAGACCTATTAGGGTGGTAGATATCGAACAATTGCCGATTTGAGGTGCGGAGAGATCGAGAAGGGGTATAGATAGAAACAAGGAGAGATAGAGATGGACAGCAGGAGGGTTTGAAGAGCATAGAGTGCAGCATGTGAAATTGGTAGAGCTGTAGTAGTTGTGGGAGCTCCAGTCATTGTAGAGACTTTAAGGCAAAACAGTTGTGCGTGTTGTTTGGGGAGTTAGTAATGAATCTGGCTATTTTGTGGCAGGTTTGCTGAAATTTGTTCAGGGTAGTAGTTTGAATATTTGTGAGAACTGGGGCAGCATAGAGGAGAGAGGGAGGAGAAGTGCTTGTCCAAGGGTGAGTCTAGCCTCAGGAGTGAGGTATTTTCTGTTCCGATATAGGAGACCTAGTTTCTTAAGGGTTTTCTTTATGCATTGCTGTATATGTTGATTGAATTTTAGTTTGTCGTCAATGATGACCCCTAAGAGTTTAGTGTGGGTGTCAGGTTGGATGGCTGTATTATTACAAGACTTAATGACAAAGGAACGGGGGAGGAAGAGCAAGATTGAGGATTAGTAAGTTTTTTGAAAGCCATTGTTCGGTGGAAAGTAGAGCTTTTTGGGTTAGAGTGTGTAGGTCAGAGATGTTGTCGGCTGTAGAAATAATAGTGGAATCATCAGCGTATTGTATGAGAGATGACTGATTGCAAGAGGTGAAGAGGTCATTGGTGAAGATGTTGAATAAAAGGGGGCCTAAGATGGAACCTTGTGGAACACCAGTAGAGATAGGCAGGAAAGGAGAATAGGAGGAGAGCCATTTGACTGATTGTTGGCGTCCAGATAGATAGCTAGCGAACCAGCTGAGGGTGGAGGAGGATAGGTGAAAGTTTGCAAGTTTAGATAGAAGTAAAGGATGGGATACTGTATCAAAAGCTTTGGAGAGGTCTAGAAAGGGACAGGAGGTAGGTTTCTTATTGTCCAGGGATTCTGCAATGGTGTGGGTGAAGGAGAGTAGAGCAGTAGTAGTGCTGTGATAGGGAAGGAAACCATGTTGAGTAGGGGTGAGTAAGTTGTGATTGAGAAGGTGGTTTAGAAGATGTGAATGGATACATTTTTCTAGTATCTTAGATAGGGGGATAGAATGGCAACAGGTTGATAGTTGGTAGGATCAGTGGAGTTGCCTCCTTTATGGAGAGGGGTAGTGTAGAAAGATTTCCAAAGAGTAGGAACAGCGGATTCTAGCATAGATCTATTAATTAATATAGTCACTGGGCAGGCAATAGAGTCAGCTGCAAGTTTGAGGAAGGAGGGAGGTAATTTATCAGAGAGAGAGCAGGGTTTGAGTTTGAGCAGTAGAGATTTGATGTAAGAAATGGGAAGTGGCTGGAAGGAGAAAAAAGTGTTATTGGGGGTGGGTGTTGTGTCTGGTAAGGAGTAGGAGTTAGGTTGAGAGGGTAGGAGGTTTTGGATGGAGGAAATGAAATGCAAATTAAGTAGGGTAGCTGTTTCCTCCAGAGTCGAGTTTGGGTAGGGGGATGGGTTAGAGGGAGAGCCTGGGTAAAGGATGCTATTAAGTGTTGACCAGAATTTACGGGGGTTAGATCTATGTTTATGCTGGCCTGAGCTATAAAATGATTTTTTGTCTATAATTGCCTGTTTTTTGGCAAGATTACGTAGTTGTCTGTATTTGAAAAGATGAGGAGTTTGTTTAGTTTTGATCCAGGCTTTCCAGACACTGTCTCTTTGTTTCATGGTAGTCTTAGTTTCTTTTGAAAGCCAGGGAGCATGATTAGATTTCACTCTGATCATCCCTGAGGGAGCTAGGGAGTCCAGAGTATTCAGGAAAATGCTATTAAAAGTGTCAACGGCATCATTCAGGGGAAGTTGTCTAAGGATGGACCAGTCAATGTTTTGTAGAAGTGAATTAAACTGTAAAGAGTTAAATGAGGATAGTTTCCGACAATCTCTAAAGAGGTGGGGTTTAGGAGTATATGGGTCATATCCTAGGATAGAGGTAGGGAGATGGTCACTAAGGGAGTCTGGTAGGGTTTTGGGCTGGTGGTAGTGTTGAGGGGAGTTTGTAAGACTCCAGTGTATTGTGGAGCAGGAGGTTGAGTTTTTGTGGAAACGAGTTGGGGTAGAAATGAGTTGGTGGAAACCATGAAGGTGAATACTAAGTAAGGGAGAGTCAGTAGAAAGTTTTGACCAGTCTATATTGACATCACCACGGATGAGTGTTTCATAAAGTATGTTGAGATAGAACCAGGACAGTATGTTTTCGAGAATGGGTACATTGGTGCCAGGAGGAATATAGATGGAAGCGATAGCAAGTTTTCTGTGAGGATTCAGATGAAGGTTGAGAATGAGGAGTTCAGCAGAGTGGAAGTTAGGAATAGGTGTGGGGTATGGTGAAAGGTTAAGGCTGTTAGAGTAGAGGATGGCTACACCACCTCCTTTCTTTGATGTTCTATCAGAGCGGTAGATGTTGTAACCAGGGGGGAGTATTTCACTGTTTGAGGAATGAGGCTTGAGCCATGTTTCTGATAGGGATAGGATGTGAGGGGTGTTGTAAGCTATCCAAGAGTGTAGTTCAGTAATTGTATTTGCTAGACTTTGAATGTTTAGTGAATAAAAGGTTAGGTGTTTGCAAGGTATTAGGTAATGGGACTGAGGATGAATATCTGGTTGGTTGTTGGAAGAGGGTTGTGAGGAGGAGGTAGTTAAGGTAGGTAAAGGGGGGAATACTTCAGATATGGGTGATACAGGTGTCAGAAAAACAAGTAGAACAACCATGTAGTGTTCTTCTCAAAGCCTAATCATACAATTAGGTTATGTAATGATTTTAGGAAGCTTAGCAGCATTTCATATTTGTACATCAACATAATGTCTCAGGTAGAAAGGTTGGAAAGGCAATAATCTTCACTACATAAAATTTGGTAAACTGGTACTTTATCAACTGAATCCAGGAAAAGAAACAGTCTTTCCATCACCACAAGGTTTATTACATACTGTCCTACCTTTCGGGCTACATGGTGTTTCTGCTACCTTTCAGAGACTATGCATCCACTTACCTAGACAATGTGATAATACACTCTGAGAATCGGGAGTCCCATCTAGCTAAGGTACAGGCAGTGTTAGACTCACTGAAACAAGTCAGGTTGACAGTTAATTCCTCCAAGAGCAAGTTAAGCATGACAGAAGTAAAATAATTAGAATATGTAATAAATACAGAAAATTTCTGGCCCCAGAAAAGAACATCTTTAAGCAGTAACAGACTGGCCTATTCCAAGCACCAAGAAGCTAGTAAGATCAATACTGGGGTTATCTGCGCACTATCAAAAATGTGTATCAAATTTATCATCAAAAATGATGCCTTCTTACAGACTTGTCCCTCAAAGTAAAATGGACAGTAGAGTCAGATAATTGAAGGAAGGATGTTCAGAATCTGTTTTAGTTTCCCCAGATTTCAATAAACCCTTTAGAGTTCATATGGATGCATCAGAGATAAGCATAGGGGTATTTCATTCACATGACTTTGAAGAGAGAAAAACACAAGCTAAGCAGAGCTGAGACCAAATAATTAACTCTCAAGAGGGAATGCTTGGAGATCAAGTGGATGATTCTGTCAATGAAATATTATCTGCTTTCTTTACAATTGTCACAAACCATGCCACCTAGTTTGGCTACATAAGCAATATGCTGGAAATACTAAACTTTGTGGATGGGAGCTCTCTTTACAGTCATTAAAGTTTATTGTAAAATATTGGTCAGGCTCAAGCTATGTAGATGCAGATGGCATGCTAGTGTGTCTGAAACTGGGGGTTTAAGCTGGGGGTGTCAACTGTAATATAATGCAGTGGTGCTTTACATACGATGCGCAAAAATATAAAAATGAACTGAAATAATATAAGCAACAGGAACAATAGGGGTAACAGGGTAACCAGGGCGCAGGATCAGGCAATATATTTAACTTTTTTATTGTTTGCCATTATGGCTAGATTAACACAAATGTAGATTCTATCACTACTAGAAGAAATGCAACCTTCCAATGTTGCAGAGGCAATATGTACAGCTTAAGTAAAGAGGTTTCTCTGATATTGAGTCTACAACATGTAAAAAATGTATTTTATTAGAGGATTTGGAAAGCAAACTAGTCTTTGCAAAGAAATTAGTGTGATGAATCTCAGAAAAAATTTAGAAAATCTGTTTATATGCAAAGTTCATAACAATATCACTTTAATACAGGACATCTTTGTTCAAACTGAAAAAGTCACCTCTAAAATTTTTCTAAAGAATGCCATACTGATAATTTACTAAAGGTAAATGATTTTCTTTGTAGTTTTGATTTGATTCACCTTTCCAACAAGAATATGTGCAACCTCACAGAGAATAAAGGTATTAATATGCATATAGCAAATGAAATTCAATTTTTAATTTGAATTTAGCTGATGATGAGGATAACTCCACAGTGGTTAACTCAATGAGAAAATGTGTAGTTAAAATAGTACCAGTAGTAAATTAAGTTTAAAGTACACTGAAAAAGAAAGCTGAAAAAGAAAGGCATTAGGTGGCAAGTATAATTACTGAAAAGTGTTAGTAAAGATGGTAACATGAAAACCCACATTTTATGTGATAAGACATCTAGTGGAGTCATAGTTATAAAAGAGCTGATGCTTAAAAAGCCAATAAGACCAGTATCAGCTATTATTAAAAAAGGGGGACAGTTTCCTATTTGAGCTGAGATGTTAATACCTTGAGAAATGTTACATGGTAGATGGTCATTTCCTTCACTTATATTACACACATCTAAATAACATTCTATTATATAAAATGTACAGGACATGCTTGGAAGAAAAGGCTGATGTTTGCTTAAGTAAAATCTTGCCTCATTCTCCTAATGTATCTGACTACCAGTACTCTGCACATTGTTGTTTAATGAATGATTGCAAGCTTCTTGTGAAGAAAGAGATGTTGATGTGGTAAGGTCTTGGACAATATTAACAAAAATAAATCATACTTTTTTAAACACCTTCATTAAATTTTACTTAAGACATAGGCACTCATATCTTAATAGAAAAAAAACATATTAACATTTTTCATATTCATGCAAAATACATTACATATATGTTTTCTTTCTTTTTAACAATATTCTCCAACATTTCATAAATTCCTCATTGCCTGCCTTCCCTTAAACCTCACTCATCCTCTTAAACAGTATTCTGCACGTATTTTTCCCACAGATTCCATTTACTTCTATATCATTTGCTCCTTCCCTTTTCAAAAGATCCCACCTATATTTCTTTTATCTCCGTTTCAATATTCAGTACCTCAGTTACATCTGGTTTAGATTTTGATTTCCATTTTCTAGTAATTACTTTTTTGGTAGACAATAGCATTACACTGAGAAAAGTCTATTTATAGGCAGTTCATATCCTGTGGCCAGGCTCAAAAGAATCATTCCCTTAGTTACACCCATTCGCTTCCCCAACATTTCTGACATAGAAAGAGATAGTAGTTTACTAAGTACAAAGATTAAGAACGTGATAAAGTATTTCTCAGATTACAAACTGGAATTAGTCACAAACAGACAAGAAATAACATCACCAGCAATTATATAAATATATGCTATGCAAATATGCCCAGTTTAAGCAACAGTGTTAATGATTTAACTTCATTAGCTGGAATATATCAATATAAAATATTAGTCATTATTGAAGCCTGGCAGTGCCCTGGCATTAATATTGCAGGGTTCGATAAAAACAGATGTCTGAGAACAGCATCGATGGGAGTTGGAGCTGTTATATCCGTACATAAATTATTAAAGTCTGTTAATATTTAGTAATAAGGAATCTTTAATCTAATTATTAGAAATTCTGGAAATATCTGGTGATCACAGGCTCATTTTGATGGTTTGTTATAGCAGCCCTAACATTAATACAGAGAAAGCATAAAATACTACCAACAGAGTGTTAGGCAACGTAGACAGGAAAAATCTAATCATACTGAGTGACTTCAATTCTCCAAACGTTAATTGTGACACAGGTATTTGCACTTCTGCTGCAACAGGTAAATGTTAGGATCTCTTGCTGGAAAAGAACTTTAAACAACTGATTTAATTCCCCACTAGATGTGTTAATATACTAGATTTACTATTTACAAGCATGCCAAATAAATTATGTGAAATTACCCCTCTGGATTGGGCAACTGAGATCATAATGCAGTTTACTTTCTAGTTTATGCCTATACTAACCTAAGACCACGGTGGTGGTGCTGCGGTAGCATTGTCGCCTCACAGTAAGACGCTGTCCGGTTCGATTCTCAGCTAGAGCATCTTCTGCATGGAGACATGCGTGAATGGGCGTACCTTCGTTGAAGGTTGTGTGTCAGGGCTGGTAACTCGGCACGTAAAAATCAACTACCAATCATTAGCGGACCGGAGTTCTGCTGTGGCGACCCCTAACCGGGAAAAAGACGAAAGACACAACAGCATCCTATACTAACCCGTCTTACACAACATTAATAAAGTATGATGTGATAGGGTGGCACCAGGGTACACCACATAGTGTTGTTGCCTCACAGCAAGAGATTCCTCAGTTCAATTCTCTGATGGGGTACCTTCTGTCTGAAGTCTGCATGTCCTCCCTGTGTTTGTGTTAGTTTCCTCCCACATTCCAAAGATATACAATAGGTGCATTGGACACTCTAAATTGGCCATGGGAGTGAGTGTGCATATAAATGTGTAGTGTGGAAAAAGTATCATGGCAGAGTTGGCCACCCAGTGGTGTAAACCTTGGCTCTAGAGGATTGTCACTGGTGAAATGACACCCTGACTCTATGTACAAAAATGGGAAAAAGGGTCCTGCATGGATGAATTACCAAGACAAATGAACACAACATAATGCAGCATTTCACAAGGATATGTAATGCATAGTGGATTCGGATTAACACTAATAATTGTTGGGAGAAGTTTGAATTCACATGAGTAAAAATATTAGATGACGTAAATCAACAATCACAATTTATACCAAACATACTTCAATCTCCTGCGGTGCAATAGTCATTTGAATAAATTATTAAGAAAAAAATTGAAGGTATTTCAAAATTTATCAAAATACAATATACAGTGGATATACAAAGCTTACACACCCCTGTTAAATGCCAGGTTTTTGTGATATAAAAAAATGAGACCACAATAAATAATTTCAAAACTTTCCCACCTTTAATGTGACCTATAACCTGTAAAATTCAATTGAAAAACAAAAAAATCTGTTAGGGGAAAAAATAAAAAAAATAAAAAACATACAATAAGCTGGTTGCATAAGTGTGCAGACCCTTAAACTAATACTTTGTTGAAGCACCTTTTGATTTAATTACAGCATTCAGTCTTCTTGGGTAGGAGTTTATCAGCATGGCACATCTTGACCTGGCAATATTTGCCCACTCTTCCTTGCAAAAGCGCTCCAAATCTGTCAGAATGCGCAGACATCTCTTGTGCACAGCCCTGTTCAGGTCACCCCACAGATTTTCTATTGGATTTAGGTCTGGGCTCTGACTGGGCCATTCCAAAACTTTAATTTTCTTTTGGTGAAGCCATTCTTTTGTTGATTTGGATATATGTTTGGGGTCATTGTCGTGTTTAAAAGGTGAAATTCTTCCTCATCTTCAGCTTTCTAGCAGACGCCTGAAGGTTTTGGCCCAAACGTGACTGGTAGCTGGAACTGTTCATAATTCCCTCCACCTTGACTAAAGCCCCAGTTCCAACTGAAGAAAAGCAACCCCAAAGCATGATACTGGCACCACCATGCTTCACCGTAGGGATGGCGTTCTTTTGGTGATGCGAAGTGCTGCTTTGGCGCAAAACGTATTTTTTGGAATTATGGCCAGAAAGTTCAACTTTGGTCTCATCAGACCATAATACATTTTCCCACATGCTTTTGGGAAGCTTGATGTATTGTTTTGCAAATTTTAGCTGCTTCTGGATATTTTTCTGTGTAAGTAAAGGCTTCCTTCTTGCAACCCTACCCCATAGGCTAAACATATGGAGAATTGTTGTCACATGTAGTACCAAACCATTACTTGCCCGAAATTCCTGCAGCTCCTTCAGTGTTGCTGTAGGTCTCTTGCTAGCCTCCCTGACCAATTTTTGTCTAGTCTTTCATCAATTTTGGGGGGAAGTCCAGCTCTTTGCAATGTCACTGTTGTCCCATATTTTCTCCACTTTTTGATGACTGTCTTCACTGTGTTCCATGGTATATCCAATGCTGTGGAAATGTTTTTGTACACTTCTCCTGACGGTTACCTTTCAACAATGACTGATGCCTTGTAAGCTCTTTGCGAACTATGGCTTTTGCTGTAGTAGGCAACTGAGTAAATGTCAGGAAAATCCTCCTAGGGTAGCTGAACTTTATTTGGAGTTAATTAGAGTCTCTTTAATTGATGGCAGGTGTGTACCCAATAAGAATGAATGCTGTAATTAAAGCAAAAGGTGCTTTAATAAAGTATTAGTTTAAGGGTGTGCACACTTATGCAACCAGCTTATTGTACGTTTTTTATTTTTTATATTTTTCCCCTAACAGATTTGTTTGTTTTTCAATTGAACTGCACAGGTTATAGCTCACATTAAATGTAAGAAAGTTTTGAAATTATTTATTGTGGTCTAATTTTTTATAGCACAAAAACCTGGCATTTTAACAGGGGTGTGTAAACTTTTTATATCCACTGTATGTTAAACTTGATTAAATTATAATAAAGTATGTAGCACCTTACGGTTAAAACAAGACAGGCTAAAAGTGAATTTGAAGAAAATTTGTACAATAGCACAGATGTTAAAGCATTTGTTTTACTTATATAAATCATAACAAAGGTATTAACTTCCACATCGTGCCACTTCATTTAAAATACAAAAGTATCAGTGGAACTCGAGAGACTGCTAATGCTTTAGGACACTGTTTTGTTGAACTCGGTAGAGCAACACTGAAACAGTCATTATATGCATTGCCCATATGAAGAAACTTATTGCTGTCCAGAAATAATGAAATTGGTGGTACAAAATTCTTTGAAAAACTAAAGAATAACAACAGCATAGATCCACATCAAATTAGTAGAAACTGTATTTTGAAATTTAAGGATTTTTTTACAACCCCTTTAAGTATGTTATTTAATTCACTTTTAAGAAAGGGTGTTCTTCCTAAAAGTTGGAAACTTGCAAACATAGCACCAATTCATAAATGCAGTAGCCATGACATTGTAAGCAACTACTGAACTATTAGTCTAACAACACTACTTGAAAATGCTTTTAGAAATGTTTGCTTATTATCCTGTGCAAACATGGCATAGTGGGAGTCACAATAAATATGAATTAACATAGTTTTGCCTAAAAGGAGATCTACTAGGACAAATTTAACAGATACCATTGATCAAGATATTAGGATTGGTGTTGTCTACACAGATTTAGCTAATGCATTTGACAATGCCCCCCAAAGGGAGATGATAAACTCTCTGAATAAGTTAATTAATCCTGATATTGTACACTGGATCAATAACTGGTTTGCTGACTGTAAATAAAGAGTTAAGCCTGAGAGAATATTCTGATTGGCTTAATATTAAGATGGGTGTGCCACAGGCGGCAGTATTCAGGCCAAGTCTTTTCATTATCTATTTTCCATGTTTCCAATAGTTAAGCAATATTGGACATCCAACTGTGCTGATGATATTTTATTTATTTACTATTTTATTTATATTCATTTACCAGGGTGGTGCACTGATCAATACTGATCAATTTCAGGCTTAGCCTGGGTAAAACACAAATCATTTCACAAACAAAAATACAGCAATGTAAGCAATAACAGAGTAGTTCAGATGAATTACACAGAAAAATGTCTATATATTCTGGTGAACAAGCACAGTGCAATTTACAGTCAAGTAGAGTAAAATGTACAATATAGACAAATATTAGTTCTAGACTGACACACTTTACAAACTAATGTACAATATGTTCATTAGTTTCTAAAGTGAGTCAATCTTTAGTCAATCTTGACAAAGGAGAAGAGACTTAGAAAAGAAATAGGTTAGGTGATATGTCCTGTGTTGAAGCAGGAGCATTTGGCTTAGATGAAGAAGTTTTTGAGCTTTTTGAGTTGAATTCTGAATTTGAATTAAGTGTTGATTTCCTTAATGTTGATGCGGAGAGCCTGCCATAGAGCAGGTGCCTGAGAGGAGAATGCATGTGCAGCGCTGTCGAGTTTGGTTCTAGAGGTAATGACAGTTGGTATGGATTGTGAGAAGTGTCTCAGGTTGTATAAAGACATTTTTTCATGAAGTTTAGTTGCAAGGGGAGCAAATATTTAGTGGAGTATTTTATGGAATTGGGATCCTAAAGCAGATTAGATTTTTGTTTTAGGGGTAGCCATTTGAAATTTTCTAGGGTGATACAATGATGCTCACAGAGAGCTGAGTTTGTAATGATTCAGCAGATGCTGTTAAAGATAGTCTGGAATGTAGTAATGTTTTTCTTGTAAGCAAAAGCAAAAATTGGGAGCCCATATTCAAGTTTAGAAAGTGAACTCCTTTGCCAGTTGCTGCTCTGGCTGGGTGGTATAGAAAAGGTGAGATCTTTTTAGCTTAGAAGAGGAGAGAGTATATTTCTGCTCTTACTTTGAGGTCTATATTAGATCAGCAAACGCTTAAAAAAGCGAACGCTGATTAATCGACCTTATGTAAGCGAAAGCTTACAATCTCAAACTGTCAGATCAGCGATTGTTTTCCTAGGGAAAAAAATTGCTGATCCAAAACACATGCACACAACACAAGCACACCAAACAAACAGAAATCCACACACATACACCTAAAATCTGACACCTAACCCTACACTAAACTATGCACACACCACTAACTATCCACTTACCTTAACCCAAACCCTAACCCTAAGGTCCGTCACTATCGCACACTCACCTCACCCGCTCCCTAACCCTAACTCACTTAAATCCGCCCTAACCCTCATGTCCACACAATCGCACACATACCTAACCTGAGCCCTAACCATAACTCACCTAACCCACCCTAACACTCACATCCACACAATCGCACACTTACCTGAATCCGACCCATAACTTTCCACCACAGCACTGAAAATACCGAAGCAACAGAAAAGGACAACCAAATTCTTTCCCTAGGAAGAAATTTGAGTTTCTGTTCCTTCGATATTTCTAACTTTTGCTAAATTAAGGTTGATCAATCAGCGTTCGCTTGTTTAAGCGTTCGCTGATCTAATATAGACCCTTACTTTGTCAATGTGGAAATGGAAGTTTAGTAACGAATCAAGCCATATTCCTAGGTATTTGAAGGTGGATGCTGTCTCTATGGAATGGTTGTGTAGGTCAAAGATAATTGTTAAAGAGTTAGCTGCTTGGTGAATTTTCTGTGCAGCTCCAAAATGCATAGTTTTGGTCTCGGTGGGGTTGAGAAGTAGTTTATGGTTTATGAACCATTGCTAGAGCTCATGTACATCTAAATGGAGTTTGCATTGAATGCTGGTGTGAGAGTGACCTGATTAGTTGAATGGCCATTTCATGAGTATAGGGGATACGTGGGAAAATATGGAGAGGAGGGCAAGAATGAATTCTTGTGGCACACCTTTGGTAAAAGGTGCAGATTCTAATTGGAAGGATCCGATTTTAACTGCCAAGTGTTTGTTAGTGAGGAAGTTTTTAAACCAGGGAATGCAGTCTGGACTGATAACAACTTTTTTTGTTTTGGAGAATATAGTGGCCAACAAGGTCAAATGCCTTTGTCTGGTCTATAAATAGGGCACCTGTAAGGAAGCCACCATCAGAGTTTAGCAGGATGTCATCAGTTAGTAATCAATCAAAATCTTGTCATAGTATTTTGTCTATGCCAGTATCCATGTTGTTTGGAGGAAAACATTTTCTTTGTAGGGTTAACTTCCTATACTCTGGAACAAGCTACCCATCTATGTCAAGCAAAGTTCTTCATTAGCACTCTTCAAGAAAAATCTTGATGAGTGGATGGGAAATAGGAAATATACCCCGGGGATCACTTCTGTGTCTCTGCTGGACAGTGGCACAGGAAAATAACTTTTTTGGGTGGCGTAATCTATGGAACCTTGCTGGCTAGGCTTACGTAGGCCCTTGGGCCGACAGCCTAGTACCTACCTATGAACCTCTACCTGTGAACCTATAACAGAGAATCTCTTTTTTCTTTTTTTTTCTTTTGCTTCACCTGTATATGCAAGAAGGATCTCCACTAGTATTTTTTCCTTTTCTTTAATATAACTACATTCTTTTATGGATTCCATGATACATTATTTTATTCAAAGTATATATATATATATATATATATATATATATATATATATATATATATATACACACATATATATCCACAACCCCCTTTTCCCATTTTTGAACATGGGGTATGGGTGTCGCTTCAACAGTAACAATCATCTCGAGACAAGGTTTATAGTGCCAGGTGGCTAGCCCTGTTGCAAGCATTTCTTCCATGCCACACACACTCACATGCACACTCATACTAAATGCCAGTTTAGAGCAGCCAATTGACCCACTGTGTGTCTTTGGAATATGGGAGGAAACCAGAGCACCCAGAGGAAACTCATGTGAACACAGGGAGGATATGCAGAATCCGCACAGAAGGCAATCAAGCTGAGAATTGAACTGAGGAACCTCTTGCTGTAAGGATATATTCATATATAATATACATGCTGAATACATATAGGGAGTTTGGTGTAGTCTATTTTTTCAAGAATTTAGTCCAGAATTGGGAGGATGGATACTGGATGGAAGTGAGATGTATCTTTTGGGTTGGTTTGTTTTGGGAGAGCTTAATTAGAGCAGATTTCTAAATCTGTGCATGATGTTTAGTGTGAACTATAGATTACATATGTGGGTGAGAGGAAAACATAGATGATCTCTATAATATATTCTATATATACGTATAAATAGATGCATATATACAGTGGATACAAAAAGTTTACACACCCCTGTTAAAATGCCAGGTTTTTGTGATATAAATAAATGAGACCACAATAAATAATTTCAAAACTTTTCCCACCTTTAATGTCACCTTTAACCTTTACAATTCAATTGAAAAACAAACAAATCTATTAGGGGAAAAAATATAAAAATAAAAAATGTGCAATAAGCTGGTTGCATAAGGGTGCACAGTCTTAAACTAATACCTTAACAAAGTCCAACAACCATGTACGCTCTTCCCTGATGGCAATAAAACGTAATGAAACTTGATAAAAATCCTCCAAAATGCTTGACAACGAATACAGCTGGATATAAATCTAAAATTTTTTTATTTAATATATAGTGAGCGCTTTCGCCAACAGGCTTCTTCAGACTTATAAAAACACAGTGCAGCAAACATTTTTAAAAAGCCCTCCTTGGGCTGTGATTGGTTATATCTCCTGTAGCAAAACCACGTTATAATTTAAAGAGCTAGGTACAATATATATTAACTCTTTGCAATTTAAAATTACGGAGCTGCTATAAATTGAGATATGCTCAAATCTGACCAGAATAAATACATGTATATTTAAAAATAGTTAAAAACAGTAAAAAATCCTTTCAAATAAACTCGTATAAGGAATTATTCGTATATCAGTCATCAAAATGCATGAGGGCTAATATATATACATAATTATAGTGAAGTTATATAATGATATAAATGTCAAACAGTACAGGCTTCAAAGTCAGGGACACATATAAAATTAGTCACTAGCAGTCATACAATGTGTCAATCTGAAATGAAAATTCATTAACAACAGTTTCTTTCTACTCATGCTAAGCGCTAGTACTTTTATTTACAGGAATTTTTAAAATGAGATAAAGTTGCTAATATGTAGATGTCATTTACTGCCCTCCTAACAGTATGCTAGTCCCCTACTCACTTAGGTCTTTTTAGGCGTCTCTTCTTTAGGAAGGGTTTTATCTGTACCTTATCGTTTAAGCCTGGGGATTGATCTGCCCTCCATCTAATAATCCACCGGGTCTCACATTCTAATGTCCTATTGATAAGGTCTCCTCCCCTTGGACCTTGTATAAGTGTCTGAAGGACAAAGAAGGTGAATGTATGTTCAGGTCCCGCTACTTTAAGGTGTCTTGCTAATGCATTTACATCAGAACCTATCCTCATCTGGTAGTAATGTTCCCTAATACGTTCCTTAAGTGTGCGGTTGGTTTTGCCAACATAATATGCTGAGCATGATTTACATAAGGCCACGTAAACAACATTCCTACTTTCACAGTTCGTATTAGTATGGAAGTTGAATTTACGAGATGTAGTGGGATGTATAAATTCAGTGTTAGAGTTAATAAAAATACATTGATTACAATGACCACAGGGTACCGTGTTCTGAATTGTACCTGCTATACTCTGATTACTAGATCTATATCTCGGTCTACATAATATGCTCTTCAAATTCTGATGATTCTTATAAGTCAACAGTGGTTTCGGGCCTACAACATTACTCACATCCTTATCTGATAATAAAATGTCCCAATGTTTATGCATGAGTCCTTTCATATCCAAACTAGCTTGACTAAAGCAAAAGGTGGCTCTAACTTCTTTCGTGGTATTGGTGATATCTTCAATGTGTTCCATTTGTTCTGAAAAGTATGGTCTAGCTTTACTAAGCCTCAACTCATCTACCACTCTAATTGTTTCTTTAATATCCTTTTCACTGTAGCCCCTTTCTAAGAACCTTACCTTTAAGTCCTCCACCTCACTTTTATATTTCTCTTCCTCTGGGTTTAATCTAGAAACCCTCATAAACTGTCCCTTTAGAACGTTATTAAAAACATGAATGGGGTGCATACTCGCTCTATGGAGCAAATTGTTCCTGTGGCATGCTTTCCTATGTATGGAGGTATTCAACAACCCATTTGGCAGCTTGTATATTTCCACATCTAAAAAAGATATATTGGTGTTAGAGAAATTCAATGTAAATTTCAAGAATTCGGTTGATGCATCCAGGTAGCTGACAAAATTTCTAAGGGACCTTTCATCTCCTAGCCATATGAAAAAGAGGTCATCTACAAACCTACGATACATGGCTACAGATTCAAGGTAGTGGATGTTCTCACACATATACTTATCTTCCCACATCTCCATAACGAGATTGGCGTAGCTATTGGCACACGACGTGCCCATAGCTATGCCATCCCTCTGAAGATAAAGGTCTTCTCCAAATGCAAAGACATTATTGGTTAAGATTGTCTCAAGTAACAAAGCAATAAAATCCACTTTCTTATTAGTAAAGTCTGAATGTTTCCGTAAATATTCCAGAATAAAATTAATACCCATCTCATTAGGGATTACCGTGAAGAGACTCACAACGTCCAGGGTCACTAATAAAAAATGTTGGTCCTCCCCCATCTCTCTCATGTGAGCATATAAGTCTATTAAAAACTGCTTACTGTCTTTCAGTATTCTCTTATTCTCATTTACTAATGGTCTTAATAGACTCTCTGTATAAATTGAGATTGGTTCCGTGACCCAGCCCTGGCCTGCCACTATGGGTCTCATAGGTGGGTCTATGTTGGATTTATGTATTTTTGGTAATCCCTGGATGACAGGTATAACTGGGTCTTTAACTTTGAAAAATTCGTAAAGTTCCTTCGTGATGTCAGACGACATTACAAGGTCATCTAGGGTGTAATATACACTAAATACCTTATCTATCAACATTCTATGTTCTATTTTTTGATAAAAATTATCATCATTTAAAAGCTGTCTCATTTTTTCATTATAATGATTAGTGTTCATTAACACAATAGGGCCGCCTTTATCGGCGGGTCTAATGGTAATAGTTTCATCATGCCTTAGGTCATTTAAAGCTTTCCTTTGTAAAAAGGTCAAATTCCGCCTGTGTCTTATGACCTTTCTGTCCTGAAAGTGTTTATAAATATCATTCTCCAAAACCTTACCAAAAACTTCTATAATAGGATGTAACTGTGGGGTATATGTACTATTTGCTCTAAACTTAACACTTCCAGTAGTATATACCTCTTGCCCATAATCTAAATTTAGTTGTACATTCCTAAGAAATAGCTTTGTGTCAATAACAGTATCCACTAGGTCACTATTCTTAGTGGGAATAAAGTTAAGGCCTTTATTTAAGACCTGTTCCTCATGAATGTTCAATACTCTATCTGACAAATTCATTATTAGTGAATTTGTCTTTCCCACATCTTTTTCAACGTGGGTCCTTGTAATTCTTCTGTTGAGCCCTTCCTCTTCTGTCTGCCTCTGCTGGCAGACCGTTTTCTCCCCAAAAAATGGTCCTGGGCTATGGGGAACGGAGTGTGTGTTTTACTCATAGTTTGATGAGTGCTGTTAGTTTTAGGTCTAACTACTGTTTCATTCTGTGGTAGGTTATGATTACTCAACTTCTCACTGTTCAGTACTGGTTCCCCTATCACATCTAAGGTACTCGGTTCGCTAGTAGCGATACTCTCTGTGTTAATATTTCCTTCCCCTTGCCTGGAGTCGTCCGCTTGATCTAAACTCAATGAGACATTCCCTGTATTTACCATTTGTCTATTTTCTTGTATAATAACATCACTCGTGCTGTTATTCAGAGTTCGGTGTAACATATTAGATTCACTATTGACATTTCTCACATCAATATCAGCATTATATGAACCCTGTTTTGACTGTAAACATGCATTATTCTTAGAGGCTATGTTCGCATAGCTGCGTGTTTCATTATTAAAATTATTCGCATTTTGTACAAAGTTATTCCTTTCTCTCGGCCAAGTGAAGACATGGTTATTGTTAAAATCACGTATGTCTCTAGTGATTTTAGTCTTCTTTTGGTTGGATATATGTTTTTCTAAAAGCATTACATTATCCAACACTTTTTCTAACTTTGCGATAATCGTATTATCAGTGTATTTCTGCTTAAAATCATTAAACAGTCTATTCACTAAAATTCTCAGTCTGTCCTCCTCCGGCGTGTGAAATTCAATGAGCAGCTTCATATAGTTGAAGCTCAATTCAAGATTGAGCTGCTGCCAACGGTATAACAGTTCCGGGAATTGATTACCGGACGTGGGCATTTTAAGGATACGAAGCCCACGTGGTATAATCTTGCGAGTTAAGCAAGCTTCAAAATAATGTCGCTGTACTTGCAATTTCTTTAGTTTAACAAAGGCAGTCTCAATGTCTTGTAGCTCTTTTGTGACATTAAATGTACTCACATTGCTGGTAACGTCCATACTGCCTTCAATTGCAGGTTCAAAGTCTAGGAACTGGTTATCTTCACCGGTAACGCAAACATGAAAACGTTCAGAAACCCGATTGGTTCTCTCCTGAACTGGTAATACATACGGCAACTCAATGTTCTGAGCAATGACGTTCGCCATCCTCCTTAGGTGCTTCACTGACAATAAATAACAAAGTAAAAGCACAAATCCAACGCAGTTCAGCACTCTAACGGAGACGGGAATCAGCGTAGAAAATATAAAATAACAAAGTCCAACAACCATGTACGCTCTTCCCTGATGGCAATAAAACGTAATGAAACTTGATAAAAATCCTCCAAAATGCTTGACAACGAATACAGCTGGATATAAATCTAAAATTTTTTTTTTTATTTAATATACAGTGAGCGCTTTCGCCAACAGGCTTCTTCAGACTTATAAAAACACAGTGCAGCAAACATTTTTAAAAAGCCCTCCTTGGGCTGTGATTGGTTATATCTCCTGTAGCAAAACCACGTTATAATTTAAAGAGCTAGGTACAATATATATTAGCTCTTTGCAATTTAAAATTACGGAGCTGCTATAACTGAGTTACAGCACGAGTGATGTTATTATACAAGAAAATAGACAAATGGTAAATACAGGGAATGTCTCATTGAGTTTAGATCAAGCGGACGACTCCAGGCAAGGGGAAGGAAATATTAACACAGAGAGTATCGCTACTAGCGAACCGAGTACCTTAGATGTGATAGGGGAACCAGTACTGAACAGTGAGAAGTTGAGTAATCATAACCTACCACAGAATGAAACAGTAGTTAGACCTAAAACTAACAGCACTCATCAAACTATGAGTAAAACACACACTCCGTTCCCCATAGCCCAGGACCATTTTTTGGGGAGAAAACGGTCTGCCAGCAGAGGCAGACAGAAGAGGAAGGGCTCAACAGAAGAATTACAAGGACCCACGTTGAAAAGATGTGGGAAAGACAAATTCACTAATAATGAATTTGTCAGATAGAGTATTGAACATTCATGAGGAACAGGTCTTAAATAAAGGCCTTAACTTTATTCCCACTAAGAATAGTGACCTAGTGGATACTGTTATTGACACAAAGCTATTTCTTAGGAATGTACAACTAAATTTAGATTATGGGCAAGAGGTATATACTACTGGAAGTGTTAAGTTTAGAGCAAATAGTACATATACCCCACAGTTACATCCTATTATAGAAGTTTTTGGTAAGGTTTTGGAGAATGATATTTATAAACACTTTCAGGACAGAAAGGTCATAAGACACAGGCGGAATTTGACCTTTTTACAAAGGAAAGCTTTAAATGACCTAAGGCATGATGAAACTATTACCATTAGACCCGCCGATAAAGGTGGCCCTATTGTGTTAATGAACACTAATCATTATAATGAAAAAATGAGACAGCTTTTAAATGATGATAATTTTTATCAAAAAATAGAACATAGAATGTTGATAGATAAGGTATTTAGTGTATATTACACCCTAGATGACCTTGTAATGTCGTCTGACATCACGAAGGAACTTTACGAATTTTTCAAAGTTAAAGACCCAGTTATACCTGTCATCCAGGGATTACCAAAAATACATAAATCCAACATAGACCCACCTATGAGACCCATAGTGGCAGGCCAGGGCTGGGTCACGGAACCAATCTCAATTTATACAGAGAGTCTATTAAGACCATTAGTAAATGAGAATAAGAGAATACTGAAAGACAGTAAGCAGTTTTTAATAGACTTATATGCTCACATGAGAGAGATGGGGGAGGACCAACATTTTTTATTAGTGACCCTGGACGTTGTGAGTCTCTTCACGGTAATCCCTAATGAGACAGGTATTAATTTTATTCTGGAATATTTACGGAAACATTCAGACTTTACTAATAAGAAAGTGGATTTTATTGCTTTGTTACTTGAGACAATCTTAACCAATAATGTCTTTGCATTTGGAGAAGACCTTTATCTTCAGAGGGATGGCGTAGCTATGGGCACGTCGTGTGCCAATAGCTACGCCAACCTCGTTATGGCGATGTGGGAAGATAAGTATATGTGTGAGAACATCCACTACCTTGAATCTGTAGCCATGTATCGTAGGTTTGTAGATGACCTCTTTTTCATATGGCTAGGAGATGAAAGGTCCCTTAGAAATTTTGTCAGCTACCTGGATGCATCAACCGAATTCTTGAAATTTACAATGAATTTCTCTAACACCAATATATCTTTTTTAGATGTGGAAATATACAAGCTGCCAAATGGGTTGTTGAATACCTCCATACATAGGAAAGCATGCCACAGGAACAATTTGCTCCATAGAACGAGTATGCACCCCATTCATGTTTTCAATAACGTTTTGAAGGGACAATTCATGAGGGTTTCTAGACTAAACCCTGAGGAAGAGAAATATAAAAGTGAGGTGGAGGACCTAAAGACAAGGTTCTTAGAAAGGGGTTACAGTGAAAGGGATATTAAAGAAACAATAAGAGTGGTGGATGAGTTGAGGCTTAGCAAAGCTAGACCATATTTTTCAGATCAAATGGAACATATTGAAGATATCACCACTACCACAAAAGAAGTTAGAGCCACCTTTTGCTTTAGTCAAGCTAGCCTGGATGTGAAAGGACTCATGCATAAACATTGGGACATTTTATTATCAGATAAGGATGTGAGTAATGTTGTAGGCCCAAAACCACTGTTGACTTATAAGAATCATCAGAATTTGAAGAGCATATTATGTAGACCGAGATATAGATCTAGTAATCAGAGTATAGCAGGTACAATTCAGAACACGGTACCCTGTGGTCATTGTAATCAATGTATTTTTATTAACTCTAACACTGAATTTATACATCCCACTACATCTCGTAAATTCAACTTCTATACTAATACAAACTGTGAAAGTAGGAATGTTGTTTACGTGGCCTTATGTAAATCATGTTCAGCATATTATGTTGGCAAAACCAACCGCACACTTAGGGAACGTATCAGGGAACATTATTATCAGATGAGGATAGGCTCTGATGTGAATGCATTAGCGAGACACCTTAAAGTAGCGGGACCTGAACATACATTTACTTTTTTTGTCCTTCAGACACTTATACAAGGTCCAAGAGGAGGAGACCTTATCAATAGGACATTAGAATGTGAGACCAGGTGGATTATTAGATGGAGAGTAGATCAACCCCCAGGCTTAAACGATAAGGTACAGATAAAACCCTTCCTAAAGAAGAGACGCCTTAAAAGACCTAAGTGAGTAGGGGACTAGCATACTGTTAGGAGGGCAGTAAATGACATCTACATATTAGCAATCTTATTTTATTTTAAAAATTCCTGTAAATAAAAGTATTAGCGCTTAGCATGAGTAGAAAAACTGTTGTTAATGAATTTTCATTTCAGATTGACACATGCATTGTATGACTGCTAGTGACTAATTTTATATGTGTCCCTGACTTTGAAGCCTGTACTGTTTGACATTTATATCATTATATAACATCACTATAATTATGTATATATATTAGCCCTCATGCATTTTGATGACTGTTACACGAAAAATTCCTTATACAAATTTATTTGAAAGGATTTTTCACTGTTTTTAACTATTTTTAATTTTACATGTATTTATTCTGGTCAGATTTGAGCATATCTCAATTTATAGCAGCTCCGTAATTTTAAATTGCAAAGAGCTAATATATATTGTACCTAGCTCTTTAAATTATAACGTGGTTTTGCTACAGGAGATATAACCAATCACAGCCCAAGGAGGGCTTTTTAAAAATGTTTGCTGCACTGTGTTTTTATAAGTCTGAAGAAGCCTGTTGGCGAAAGCGCTCACTATATATTAAATAAAAAAATTTTAGATTTATATCCAGCTGTATTCGTTGTCAAGCATTTTGGAGGATTTTTATCAAGTTTCATTACGTTTTATTGCCATCAGGGAAGAGCGTACATGGTTGTTGGACTTTGTTATTTTATATTTTCTA